>NC_056747.1:486609925-486844925 GCF_019279795.1 Protopterus annectens
GCCAGAAACTTGTAGTCTATTGGCCATTTTGGGTCAATTCCTAGCTCTTTCAACCCCTGCTATAAAGCCTGCTTTAGTGGCTTTGCGTGATTTAGCGCGGAGTTGCCCATAGAGCACCATCGTTAAACAAGGTTAAACTATTTCTGACTCCGTAAAGTCTGCTCTTCAATTTTTCCCTTAGAACTTCTCTACTTGCAATCTAAACAGTCTATTCTCTATCTCAAAAGCTCAGCACTTGCTCCTAAAGCATTTTTATATAGGTAAAGTACTTATATACTAAACAAAGTACTACATTAGCCTAGAATCCCCTTGAGTACCCATTTCCCTATAGGTCCCTTCTGACTCAGTTACACAGCAAACTTTTTCACTTTTTCTAGCATGTCGAAGGGTCAGTTGCTAGCGTCCTCTCCTGTTCAGCTGGTGAATCTGGGCATCTTGAGGCAATGTTACAATTGTCTCATGTACACAGACAACCCACTCCTTCTCCCACAAAACACAAATACATGTGAGAGATGCAACTATATAGCCAAACTGGAGGCTGAGCTCTCTCAACTCAGGACTGGCAAGACCAGACAGGAGGAGAAGGAAACCACGCACACCACAAACCCAGTTTCACATAGAACTATCAAAACTGCAAAACAAACACATAAACACACAAAGACATACTCGGAGGCACTGATCAAAAATCTACCAAAACTACAGAGGCCTCCAAAGCAGACACCCAAGCAACTGCCACCTCAAGACATAAGACATGCAACACATAGTTCTCAAAGTCACTGTGCTAAACAGTCACAGCCCTTAAGGCCAAACACAATGCCAGACACACTTGTTATAGGTGACTCCATAGTCAGACACACTGACGTCCCACTCACCAGACTGAACAAGGAAAAGATCACAGTAAGCTGCCTGTCGGGTGCTAGAATCTGCCACATAACACAAGCACTCAAGTCACTCCACAGCAAGTACAAGTATGACTCGGTCATTGTCCATGCCGGTGTGAACGACCTGAGACGTACCTCCCTGGACTACATGAAAAGAGACATAGAGGAGCTCTCAGATTATGTAGCCCAGGCCGGTATGACCCTGACCCTGAGCAGTATCCTACCCTCACCAAGAATGATGCCACAATACAGAGACAAAATGATCAGCTTTAATAATTGGCTTAATTACTGGTGTCATTCTAAGGGGATCCAATGTCTGTCTACCTGGGATGACATGCTTGACAAGCCACGCTGCTTTGCAAGGGACGGCTTGCACCTGTCACCCCTGGGCTTCCGGATATTGGCAAAGGCTCTTGCCACCCCCATAGTGCCTTTTTTAGGCAAGGCTCAAATGATAAACCTACCGCCCTAGAAAACAAAAATGGAAAAAAAACTAAGGGTAATACTGCTCAATGCCAGAAGTCTAAACCTCAAGATGCACGCCCTCGAAGCCCTCCTCAGTATGGAGAACATCGATGTCTGTGCTGTGACTGAAACCTGGTTCAAGGCTCCTGAGAGCACCCCAGCACTATCAGGTTATACCTCATATCATGCATTCCAGCCCCAAAATCCGGACCGAACCACAAAAGTGGGGGGAGTATCCATATTCATAAAGGATACCCACAACTCCAGGTTAGTGGCAACGCACAAAGCATCGGAGAGCATCCAGGTGCAATTAACCATAGGTAAAACTGCCCTACAGTTTGTAGCATGCTACAGACCACTCTCTCAAACTCAGGAAACCCACACAGCCTTCCTGAAGACACTGGAGAGCATGAATGTCTCTCCAAACACCATCATATTGGGTGACTTCAACTACCCAAACATAGACTGGGAACATTACTCAAGCCCCAACACCCTAGCCCAAAGGTTCCCGGAGTTCATAAACTCAAATGCTATGGAACAACTAGTCACCATTCCCACAAGAGGAGAAAATATACTAGACCTGATCATCACAAACATGGGGACAAAATGCTCCACACGAAGTATATCCCTCATTGGTGAGATCAGACCATAAATTAATCTCACTGGAGATCCACATCCCGCCCCAACCCCAGCAAAAGACCACAGTGAAGAACTTCTCAAAAGCAAACTTCACACTTCTTAAGACTGGAGTGGTATCCTTCAAGGCCCCCGAGCCAGTGGAAACCACAACCCACGCTGCTGAAACCCTTACAAATGCCTTCTACGAGCACCTTCAGGAATGTATGGATCAAGCAATCCCTAATAAAATCAAGACCCTTTCCACCAAAGGCAGGCACCCGGTCTGGTGGACCCCAGCCATAAACAAACTCTACAACAAGAGAAGAAAGCTACTACATGACAGAGCAAAATCCCAAAAAGGGAAGGCATCTCTGATCAATACTAGCAAAAAACTACGATCACTCATAAAATCATCCAAGGCCAACTTTGAGAGAAAAATCGCTAAAGACACAAAAGACAATCATAAGACCTTCTTTAGCTATGTTAGAAACCTGGGTGGAAACTCCCAGATATGCTCAGAATTAGTCCAAAATGATACAAAAATCACTGAACCCACAGACATTGCCAACATACTGGCAGACAGGTTCAGTGCAAATTTCTCCCCCCCCCCCCCCAAAAGGAGAAATATCTATCCCACCAGAGTCTAGCCTCCCAAACATCTCAGATGCCCAGGTGAGAGCTGCTCTCTCTAAAGCAAAAAACAGCATCAATGGGACCGGACGGTGTCCCCGGCTGTGTGCTACATGAACTCAATGAGGAACTAAACCCACACATAAGGCTGCTGTTTAATCTTAGCCTTACTACAGGATACGTGCCCAAAGAATGGCGACGGCAACTGTGGTCCCACTCCACAAAGGCGGTGCTTCTACGGACCCTGGAAATTACTGCCCCATAAGCTTGACGAGCCTTGTCTGCAAAGCTATGGAGAGGATCATAATGGAACTCATAAATAAAGACATTGGGGACCTACAGACACTGGATCCTACCCAATTTGGCTTTGTCAAGGGCAGATCCTGCCTCTTGAACTTGGTCGACTTTAAACAGTCACTAAGGCCATTGATGAGGGTAGGGCAGTTCACACAGCCTACCTTGACCTAGCAAAAGCGTTAGACACAATACCCCACTCGGGCATCATAGAAAAGCTCACCAGCTTAGATGTAAACCCATATGTCACAAGATGGGTTGCAAACTGGCTCAAGGACAGAACCCACAGGGTTAGAGTTGCTGGTGCCATGTCAGACTCTAAGCCAGTCACGAGCGGTGTCCCACAGGGCTCAGTCCTGGGCCCCCTCTTGTTTGGCATTTATTTTTCTGAAGTGCAGGCAAACATAGGGGGATTGTGGCTGACAAAATTTGCAGATGACTGCAAACTGGGCACCATAATTGACACTCCATCAGACACAGACATCCTCCAGAGAGGTCTCATAGAAATGGATAACTGGTGCCAGAGCCATGGCCTTAAGCTAAATGCCAAAAAATGTATAGTCATACCCTTTGGGAAAAATAAGGTAACCCCATAATTACCACATAGGTAGTAATCCATTAAACATGGAAGAAGTTATCAGGGACCTGGGGGCCCAAGTTGACAGTAACCTCTCTTTTGACACTCACATTGCCAAAGTGGTTTGGAAGACCTTCTACATTGCCCACCTGATCATGAAGGGATTCACATCCAGATCAGGAGAGGTCATTGTACCCCTGTACTCTTCACTTATCAGACCAATGATTGAGTACAACGCCCCATTCGGAATGTACCTTACCCGACACCTGTAGCAGTTGGAAAGACCCCAAAAGTTCCTCACCAAAAGGATAAAGTGGCTCAAACATATGTCATACGCTGCCTGACTGAAGAAACTCCAGCTCTATTCAGTCGCATACCGTCTGCTCAGAGGTGATCTGTGCCTGACATACAAGTACAAGGCCATGTCCAACCCGGAATTAATGGACATGCTCCACCTCAAAAAATCCAAATCCACCAGAGCCACGAGAGCAAGAGACTTAAACCTCAACACGGATATAAATAGGACGTGCTGGAGGGACAGATTCATCACCCAGAGACTCCCTACACTATGGAACAGAATCCCAGTCCATGTGAGGCAGAGCCCCTCACTGACTCTGTTCAAGAAAAATCTTGACGAGTGGATGGGAGATCGTAGGTTTACCCCGGGAATCATCTCTGTGTCACTGCTGGACAGAGGCACAGCAAACTAATGGGTATAGTATTCTCATCCTAAGGGGTGGTGAAAGCCACACACACTCTGGCTAGGCTTATAAATGCCCTAGGGCAGATAGCCTAGTATGAACCTATGAACCTATAAACACTGCCTCAGCAATATACAGGCTTATTTTAACATACATTGGTAAGTGCTGACAAACTGAGAATGTACACATATTTTTTTCAGTAATCAAAACAATTCTAAATAATAAGTAAGTGACACTAACCTAGGCTGCTGAATACCTTCTCAGACTTTAAACTGAATATGTTATAAGATGCCTAATAGCTGTCTATAATGTTCATCAAGATTTAACCATTTCTTAAATTATCAAGGCTTTTTATATAAGAAATTCATCCGATCTGGTCAGACTGAATCAAATAAGGAATTAACACTGTTTGATAATTTAATCATTGTATGTTAAAATCTGTGTTGAATATTGTTATTTAACAATAGCAAAAGCAATAGTATATCTCAAACCTCTAGAAAGTTTAGGTTTTACAGAATTTCAATTATGTTTCTAGGAGTTGTATACTACACTCATAGCAAAGGGCAACTTTCATGTTTTGAAGAGTAAACTAAAGGTTTTTGCATAGTCTTTATATCCCAGACTAAAATCATTTTGTCTTTAAGGTAGCTAATTCTATGTTCTGTTACTGATAACTTCAAATATGGCTGATAGCATGGTCAACAGATTTTGCCCATCTCCTTTTAACAGTTTTAGGCATGTTGCATTTAAAGAAACATTACATTTTTGAAATGTAGCTGAAAGTGCTTCAAGAAATTCTGGAGTCAGAAGTCTATGATATAAGCACATTTAATTTGATACGTTTCAATTAAGGCTTCATTTTTGTTTGTTTGCTTTATGTGAGAATGAATAATAGAAGAATTTAATATTGTACATAGGAATTATAGTTAAGTGATCCACTGTTCATCTCAGAAACCCTTTCCTACATCTGGAGGATACATAATATTCCTACAATTGAGAAGAATATTCACAAATGCATCCCTTTGACTGGCCTAGCTCTCCTTAAAAAAGAGGTACAGTATGTATACAAAGCATACATTTTTTACAATACTCCATTTTTCTTGTATTTCCTGTGAATCATGTGATGCCTAAAATTACCTTTCTACAATTTTAAATTAATTTGAGGCCAGCCACTTAGATGTAATTATTTTTCTTCAAAGCCCATGTTTTAATTTTTCTTAGACATAATGTTAAGAGAGGGCAGCACAATTCTTAGAGAAAAAACATGTTGATGACTAAAATGCAAACATTCATGTCCTTGAAACCTAAACAAGGGGACAGACACTTTAATGGTACTGATAATGGTGGGATTCTGCACACTTTCATACTGTCATCATTTTCAGTATGATTAGAGGATACCTAATGATCTGAAAAAAATTATCACATCAATTTTAAGTTATGATCTGTGAGTGTAACTAACAAAAATGCATTTAATGTTTGAGTAGCATGTGCCTTGGAATTAGATAGAATGGAATGGATTAACTAATAAGTTAGCTACAAAATGAAATGTGTTTGTTCTACTGATTTCCTAAATAGCAACATGATTTTTGAAGTTTAAATGGCTTGACAGTATAGGTATAAAAGGATAAAATGAAAGCCTTTTGATACAATCAGTTTTCATTTCATAAGATCCACATTGTTTCTGATCATCTGATTATCTTTTCTTGTTTCATGCCATAATGCCAATAGATATCAGCTATGGCATATGTGAACGTTTGATATGTAAGCCATTCTGTTACAGACAAGACTTCATCATATAACATGTTAGCAGTTTATAGACTGGAATTAGTTATTCAGTATAACACTAATCTCCCTCCCTAGTTTACTGTGAGACATGATTAAACTACTAACAATTTTTACCCTTTCCTAATTAATTTTAAAATATCCAAAGTAGAAAGCTAGGTTTCTTGTAAGAAGATGAAACAGTTGTTTCAGATTTGATAATACTGTGAAGAGCAACAATCTGTTTTCTACGGTTAAACAACCACTACCTTTGTGGGAATATAAAATGTGCGGTATATTAGACTAAAGTAAATGTAAAGGTACTTCCATATCAAAGAAACATAATTGTAGATAAGAGCATTATAGGAAAATGGAAAAGATTGCCTATAAACTCATAATAAACAAAACGCGGCACAGAAATATGGCATAGACTCTATTTATTAACATTGTCCAGTAAAACAAATAAAACTAAATAACATCTGTTTTTGGAATAAGTTACTATTTGGATTTAACACATCTAGCATCCATTGAATCTGTAACATGCTTGGAATGAGTAGAGACCACTTTTTGTTTAAAGCAGTAATAAGCTATCGATATCTTAGATAAAAATGATATTACTAACTGAAGAAAACCATAACACAGTAATCCAAGAAAACAGGCACAAACAAGCCACTAGTGACATTTAGGAGAAATATAAATATAAAAAAAAAATATTTGGAAAGGGTAAAACCTTCCGCTATTGGGAAACAGAGATCCCATCTAATGATGAAGTGTTTTAGTTGAAACCACTGTTCGTACATTATTAAGGGGGGGAAATGTTTTAGTGAAGGGATTTGGGAGAATTGTTTCCCCCAAAAGATGCAGTTGTAAAAGTGAAAAATTTGTATACATTGCCTAATGTTTACAGTGCCCTGGTTTTTACATAGATGAAACACAGTGGGCACTTAAAGACAGAATTTACGAACATTGAAGGAACATTAAGAAACACAATTCCAGAAATAGCTTATGGAAACACATCAGCAGTAACCGGGGAATTTATTTTTTTTATTAATGATGTTATTGATTTAGATATTGGGAGGTCATGGAAACTTAAACTTGAGTGTAGAGAATCCTAGTGGCAAATAAGAACAAATGCCATGAGTAACTACTGATTGAATGAAGGAGATTCCTTGCTATGTTTTTGAAACTTAAAGCTTTAAATGTTTAAATTCTTAAACTATGGAATATCTTTACTTTTACTTGCCACTTATTTTATAAAAATTAAAACCTGTTTATTTCATTGGCAAGAGAATGTGTCATTCAATTTATTGTTTTAATGCGGTGCATACAATTCTGTTATTTGTTTTAAAATGGTAGGGTTTAGTGAGTAGTATTTTGAAGTTGCTTAATATTAAACCCATTTTTTGTTTTAATTACTGTATTAAATATGATATGCCTTTGAGAAAAATGGCCCATTGGTAACAGTGTTTCTTTCGTGGGCGTTTTAGTTTAGAAATGGAACTTTCCGGTATGCTGATGAAGTCCTGTGATCTAATGGGGACAAAAGAGCTTTTTATTAAACTACTGTATTGGCTCATTTTGGATTATCCTTTATATTGCATGGAACTGTGGTGATGGTTTAGTGGTGTGCATCTTCCTCTGGCTCTGGACAAAACCATACCATGTGTATCTACAGAAAAGGGATACACAGTGTTAAAAATATGACTGCATCAAGAAATCGAACACACGCTGGTATAACCCTGATAGCATTTCCCTTAATCATTCTGTACCAGTGAAAACTAACTGAAGAGAAAGTCTCAGGTGCTAAGTAATTTTGTGTAATTAGTGAGGTAGGTTGCAGCTGGTAGTCATAGATCCACTGATGTTAACTGGTATTTAATGTAATCTGAGAAAAATGCCATTTCAGTAAGACCACTGGCAAGCTGCAGGTCTACAAAGAATAACCAAAATGAAAATGACTGGTGCTCTCTTTTAATCACAGCTGCCAAAGCTGTATTCCAATCATCTGTGAGTGCTTTTATTCTGCACTGAGATTCATCAAAGCTTGATCTAGATCTAGAGCAAACGTAGTTACTGTTGATTTGTAATAAAGCTTCGATGTAATCTGAATAAGGGACAAGAAGCAATTTGTGTCATTTAAGTCCACAGAAAAGTCAATACATTTTTTTTTCCTTAAGTGCTTTTATCTCTGTACATTCTATGCCACTAAATGGGCACACGATTAATGGGAAGATAACATTCGTCTGTGATTTAATGTACCTGTGCTAGTACATTTTCTTCTAGAGATTAGTACAGCTTAGTGTACTCTCTATTAACATAAAGTGTTCAGTTTTAAAAGGAATTAAAGAGTGCATACAGCTGTTATGTCAATGTAATTGCAGATTTGGTATGGAAACCCAGAAAAATCCAACATGTTACTAGATTTGGGTTAAAAGCTTTAGTAAGATTCCAGAATTGTACCTCTTCCAATACAATTTAAGATGTAACCAATTCACTAGTATATGCTTCATAGGCATAACCACCACCTTTGCAGAGAATATTGCTCATTTAAAGCTGCACCCACCACACATTTTTATTTTCACTCTGGAGTCACTGCACCTTCAAGAAAGAATGATCACTCAGAGGCTATGTAAAGCCAGTTTCATTGTTTCTGTGCAGCACCTAAGGCATGTGATTATTTTTATGTAGGAAAAACTATTAGGAGATTAAATTAACACTTTTATGCAATTAAGACCTGTAATTATACTAATATATTGGCAAAACATTCTACATTATGTGATGAAGTCATAAAATTCTTTTTTTTTGTATTAGATTTTGTTAAAGATGAAGGCACAGAAGGTATTCTTAACAACAAATTGGAAGGTGAAGAATTAAGGTGGCAGATTAGATTGGATGCAGGGTTCCCACAAGAAGTTAATGGTCATTTAAATATAAAGAATAACTGAAAACTGTGTAGGAAAAATAGAAATAAAAAGAAATGACAGGGATGAGTATTTAACAATTGCATAATTTTCTATTAGTTTCATAAGAACGAATGTTTTATATGTATGTATGTGCTTTAATATTGTATTATTCTATGTTTGATATGATATAAAGTTTATATATAATGTAATTGTCTTGTGAATTGGTTTTAAGTCCCTTTAAGAAAATGTTTTATAGTCACGCGATTGCATTTACATATTTAAGGACTGCCAAGAATGCAATGATTCACATCTAGTAAAGTCCAGTATTTTATGAATAAAAGTGCTTAACTGAAGAACAGATCAGTAGTTTTCTAATTCCTTGTATGTGATTTATTGTTTTGTTATAGCTGTTCAGTTTAACTGCTAGCATGGTACCATTTTTCCATTTGTCCTTTCTCTGTTAACCTGCAAGATTGGACTACCTGGGAAAAAAACACATATGACAAAAAGCAAGAAGAAAAAAATGAATAATAAAATAAAAGAAGGAACTTGATAACAGATCTGTTATGCTGGAGCTACTAGAAAATGAGGTAACAACGCTGATAAAACTATAGATGGTAATGCTCACGGCCAGCTCAATTGGTGGCATTAGCCTCTCTCCGTACTAGGGCATATCGATACATACTACTATTCTGTCTTGACTCGAGCCTTTTTATGATTTCAATCAGGCCACAATTACAATGAATAAACTCTATTAATGACAGAGGCTGTTTTCTTTAATTATACATCTGTAGTTATTTTGATACTGTTATATACACACATATATATATATATATATATATATATATATATATATATATATATATATTTACAGATCCAAGAATATGCTACAACATGTATTTCAAGAAGCAGTTAACAATGTGTGGAAAATGGAATTATGCTTAGTGAATCTTTATGGGACTAGATCTAGACATAATGACTGAGGTAGATTATGCTACAGGGATAGAAGCATATCATTATATAGAGAGGTATGAAGACATTAGAAGAGGCAAGTGAGAATAGTTGCAAGAAAGGATACCATGGGGAAAAGACAGTGAAACGTTATGAAAGGAGTAAAAGTGTGAGAGAGATGCAAAGAGACTAAGGAAGTAGTAAGTAAAGCAGATGACAAAATGAGAAGAGGAATGATGAAAGAGGAATAAAGGGGTGTGAGAGAGCTTCGGGATTTATATAACATGACCTGAGTGAGCACAGCTGCACTTTGCTTGAGTGAAAAAGTGTTTCTTGAGTTTTTGCCTAAAATTAGAGTATTTTTGGACATCTTGGATTGCGAGAAGAATGGAGCCCCATAGTTTAGGTGCTAGGATGGAGAATGCATGGTCAATGCAATATATGTTATTTTTGGAGTTAGTGGGGTTGGTTGAGACTGAGCGATACTCCTGAGATTATATGGGGAGGGATTTGGTGAATTTTTTATGAGTGAGAGTGGATGATGTCTTAGGGGAAAGGGCTTTGTGAATTAATGATCCTAGTAGGAGGTTGGCTGTCAAATGTACAGGGAGCCAGTTAGCTTTTATGAGAGTTAGGCAGTGGTGTTTATTATTTGGGGAGTTTGTAATGAACCAACAGATTATTTATTGCATAGTTTTAATGTTCATTGCTCTGAGTAATTTAAAAATGTTACATCTAGCTATCAGAAATATGTGAATAAACACGCATGTTTTCACTGCATGACAGCTTTATATGTGTAACTTTAAAGTCCATCATGTTGAAATGTATTCTCCTTTTAGAATATTTATGTATCATTTTAACATTCCCTAAACAATTATTTTTCGAATGATTATAGAGTAATATCAATGCATTCAAGAACTAGAACAGCATGTGCTCATGTTTTATTAATAGCCTATACTAACAGCTTTCTTGAAGAAGATACGATCATTTTTGTTTTTCATGTATTTTTGTCATATCAACTACAGCCATAAATGTGTCCAGTTTGGTTCTTTTATTTTCATTTGACTGGTTCACGTTTTCTTGGTATATTTTGCCTGCCAGAAAAAAAATAAAAAAGATTTGAAATTACGGAAACTATTTTGTTTAATTTGGCTCAGGCGGCTCCTTTACTTTCTATACAAATTTCTTTTGATGTTTCTTGTTTTTTAATTATATTGTTTGTGTAATCATTCTTTCTGCTACTCATGTTTATTCTGTAATTTGAAAGAAAATGGTTAGGTATTACAGTTCAAGCACTGTTAATCTGTGATTGCTGTTCTTTGTAGTAAATGGAAATCTCTGAAATACTTTGCCTGTATATTGAAAAGTCACAGCAGTTAAAGTTTAGCTGATGAAACAATCAGAGTTACAGTCCTTACACTTTTAATAAGTACCCAGCTTTTGGATAATAACCATGACTAAAGGAATAGCTAAATGTGAGTCAGTACTCTGGAGCTAAGCTATTGACTTGATAAAAATGGGCATATAGCAATAATTAGTGGGGTCACATGTGATCTGTAGCCATTTGTAGCTCCAGGCGTATTTCTTCTTTTAGCAGAAAAAAGTAGATGTAGCTGTTGCAATAGAATAATTAATAAATAAAGAAAGATAAATTAATGGGGCTGAAAGTCTGTCCAGTATTGCATACTCATTCATTCAAGTAGAGCCTAGTGAGTTCAGGAGTCGTGTGATTCTTTACAATGTTTCAGAAAAAAATAGTAAAAATTTCCCTGATTCCAAACAATGATATGATCCAACCACCATTTTCACACTTGAATCATGACAAACTTAAGGTTTGTATTTGTTAGAAGAATGCTGGTAGTAATTCTTTCTTATGCTTTACTAGCATACATTCCCCTCAGGACAAAAGGTGGATAATTAAAAATATATATCAATGATGTATGAACCAGGATATTTTTCCCCAAATTGATAACATTTCATTTGGGGTAATCTTAAACAATTTATTGAGAAAAGAAATGTCCTCATGGCAAGAGTGGTAAAGAGACTATTTGTTTCAATATGGCCATATCTATAACTTATAAAATAGATTGTAGGGATATTAAACAAACTGTCAAAGACAACTAGGCAATGCTCAAAAAGTTAATACTGACATTTTTAAACGTGTGGATAAAAATCCAAAATTTGTTTAAAAAAGTGGGAAAATTAAAAAAAAAGTTTTTTTAGAACATGGTAATAAAACCAATAGTAATGCTATTGCCAAAAAGAAGGGTACCTTTAAATGTACCATGTGTAGATTTATAAATGAGGGAACTATGATATTTTGTAAGAATACACAGTGTATGACTCTCTAGGTCTTTTAAAATAAATAAAGTTTTGTGGTTTATATTGTGGTTTATATTGTATTGTTCTTAAAGTGTGAATGATTTTATATAGATAAAACCATTAGAACATTGATGGAAAGGCTGTATGAACAAACTATGCCATCATAATGCATAATTCTTTAAATGCTTTAAGCAAACATTCTGATTGTGTGTGTTGGTTTCAATAAGTCTTTGTTTTGTGTTGGATCATGCGACACAACATGTAAGGGTTATAATAGGGAAGAATTTTAAGATTATTTGTAATACTTATGAGAAATTAAGTTACATGCTACTACATATTATGGACTTAATGTAGCACATTTCAGATGTTATTTAAAACATTGCAGAGGCAATTTTATCATGTGACTTAATCATGGGATTTTATATTTATTTAAATGAGATGATAGTTATATCGAGTAACAGTGTGATGAAGTCTTCCTGCTTGTGAGAGACAGTTTTAGATGGAAATACAGTATTTATTGTTTTTTAATACATTAGTAATTAAATTATCAGTGTTTTGTGGTTGGATTTCATACAATATCATTACATGGTAACAAATAATAGGAAAAGGAATGTGCACTGTTTACAGAATATTTCATAATGCCTTTATTGTAGATTACAATAAAGTTTTTTTTTCCTTTTTGCTTTAATGAGGTTATACTTTTTGAGGTCTGCTTATTTATCCCATGAACAAATAAGCCACAGTGAAATTGGTTTACTGCAGCCAGCCAAGACATTCTTACATATATTGATAAAAATGTAATGATTTTAATGGTCACCATTGGATAAATAATAATACACATATTTTTTTCAACTAACCATAATCATATTAAATGATAGGTTCAAGAATGCATGTCTCTTAACAATGCTGCCTTATGCAAACTGCCTTGTAGCAGACATTGTGAATCATTTGAGGTCTCTTAAAAATATGTCAGTAGATTTTAAAATAGTGTTAAAAGTGAAAGACTATTTCATGTTATCATCCAGCTTTCAAATTTATTTAAGATGCAAATCTGCTACTAACACAGTCATTGAGATTATGATGCCTTCTGTTCCAAGGCAACACTCACACATATCATCTGTCAGATTTTCATGATATGAAGTTTGGAACAGACTAATTTGTCATGGGACATCTTTTAGGGGTAGCAAAGGGTTATGAGCAGGTAAGGGATGATAAGTTTAAGAGGATCGGTAGGAAAAGGCAGGCTTTACAGGGAGAGTGGGTGAGAAAGAGTTAACTAGGGGAAGAAGGGAGGAAGTGAGGTATGAAAGGGGGAGGGTCTTTAGTGCTTTTGAAGTGAGGAGTTGCTGGCTGGGAGTCACATTTATTGTGATTGATGAGATTTGTGATAGAGATCCTATGTGCTTTAGGGAAGATGGCATCCGCCTTAGTGACTTTGGTTTAGATTTATTTAAGCTGAATTTGGGTTTGTTCTTGGAAGGGTTGGTAAGTGAGTAGAAAGAGTGAGGAGGAACAGCTTAAGTAGGCTGGTGGGTGGAGAAGAGAACAGACTTGCCCTCTTCTGTTCCCCCTCTGTTGTATAATTGTAGGAATGGAAGTTTGGAGTGGTGGAAGTGAGTGTGTGGACACTGCTTGCACTAGTGGTTTGGATGGAAATGAAAGTGAGCAGTTGAACGCTGCCCATAGCTCTCAGCCTTCCATCTCACAAATAACAACTTCAGCTAGGAAGGTCATAGGATGGTTAAGATATGCTGGCTTTACTTATAAAGAAGATCTTTTAGTGAATTAATATGATTTATTTCTATTTACCATGGATTTCACTTAATAAATTCCTAACACTGAATGTGTTACAGACCATTTTAATGTGGAAGATGCTGATCCATGGAACGTTTTATCAGTCTTCATTCTAGAATATTCCTTTCTCTTTGACTAATGGCAGAACCTACATGATCAGTCTGCAGCTTGGTTAACATGCCTCTCTGAAATACTTTTACATATTTACTTAGCTTTAGGCACAGAAAATTAATTGTTGGCAGTCCAGAATTTAATGTGATCTACCTATACAGTGGACATAGCAAAGGCTAATTATAATTTTACAAAATAGCCTTTTTTGGGCTAAGTACACAATGATATGAAGTGATTACTCACATATTTTTAGAGCACAATTAAACTTATATTTTTAAGCATTACATTTTATAAAAAAATATGATTGACATGAAAATATGCTTACATTTTGTATTTTAAAGATGCTATACTGTAATTTAGCCTGCAATGATCTAGCACTGTGAAACTTATTGTCATGACTGAGAACTGGAACAGGATCCTCAACCCTTTCTTTCTACAGATGAAAGAACAGAACTGTTACTTTACTCATGCAATGATTACTAGTTATTATTATTATTATTATTATTACTATTAGAGAACCATTTTTGTATACAGAGAATTAAATCACATATGACCTATACAATACATTCTGCATTTGGGTTTAGCCTACTCGGTATTACTTCCAACATTTTAAATATTCTAGTATTTTATTTACCAGCCAGTTGTGTCAGATGGAAATGTTTTTGGCTTGCTCTTACCCAGATTTTAAATGCTCAAGTGATCCAGTTTGACTCGTACTTACGTTTTGCAGCATTTACTCCAGTAAGCAGGAAACTCACACAAGCTATGAACATGTACCTAGTATTTTCCCTGGAAAAACAGCATTTAAGTACAGCTGTACTTTAACAACAAAATGTTTTTTTAAAAATGGTACCTAATCAGCCTTGCAACCTAGAAGGTCTTGAAAAACAGAAGACAGGTTCCATATTTCTTTTATAGGGACATGGGTTCTTATCAAAATGCTTTGTAGTTTGCAGTTATACAAGCTCCAAATAGTGTATATGTATGTCTGATATTTGTATTGTGTGTGTGTGTGTGTGTGTGTGTGTGTGTGTGTGTGTGTGTGTGTGTGTGTGTGTGTGTGTGTTGACTTTATGTAACATAAATCTAATCTGATGGTGTAACGTTTAAGGTGTTTGCCTTACAAATACAAGGTACAGGGTTTGAATCTCACAAGGAATAATTGCCTAGGCTTAAAATGGCTCGCAAGGGCTGTTAGCCTAGTACTAACCTATGAACCTATGAGTAATATTATATTTTCTAGACAACACATACAATTTTAATAAGCCTTGCTACAGCCTTTTAAGACTCATGGTTTATGATTTAATATGTAATATTTTTGACTGATAATTAAGTTTTGCTTTGTAAGAAATGTTTTTAAAACACAGATGTAAAACAGGGATAGGGAATTTCATCAAAATGATGCAAATAACAGGCCTCAGGTATTTTATTAAAGTAATTTTTCTCCATGTCCAAACAAAATTGGCCAAAGTCAGATACTGCATATTCCTACCTTCTGTGTTTTTTCAGACAGTCTGCATGCATGATTCCAAATTAAACATTTAATTTAGAACACAGCTTGATTATTTGCTCTTCCTTAACCAGAATGCAGTGTCTACATTGAAAGAAAAATCAAAAACCTAATTACGTTTGTCAAACATTTTCTTTTTTATTTCTAAGGTTAACTTCACTAAATCAGAATACATCTTGTTATGGCCATAGACCTTAATAGTGTCATTTTGGAAAGATGTTATAAAATTCCATTTTAATCGAAAAGTTAGCACTCATTTTGACAAGTCTTCCCATATCAAAGTATACATAACTACTTAAGCAATTCAATGAAGCTCTTAATTTTGCACTGACATGATCTGCTTCCTGCTATAACTATGTCCACTAGTCATAATTATTTGTTCCATTCCTGCATATGCATTTTATGGTTTGTGACTATACATGAGCATTAATACCATTTTGATCTCTTAGATGCCTACAGCCTTATACACAGTTTTGTACAAAAAATATTTTTAACAAGTTTCTCTTACAGGTGACTCATACAACTTACAAGCATAAAAGCTATACAATTCTTAAATACACAGCACAGCATGCAGTATTTGTAAAGCAGTATTTTATTCTTCTGACCATCAGGGAGTATTTTCTCCTGTTTTATCTGTAAATCATTTCTTATATATTAAGGACCAGCTAAACTTACAAACAGATATTTAATTTCAGGTATTTATTATATTCTTTTAAATGTTATCTGATAGAGTGCATGGCATCATTGCATGATATTATTAATCCACTTGGCGTGAATTCAATAACATTGATTGTCATTTATGTTTTCTATAATAATTAATCATCCATAATTAAACTACATAAGAAATTCAATTAAATATGTACCCAGTTCCCCCTTGTCAACTTTGTCATGTTGAATTCATCCAAAAAGTGCTGATTTAGTAAAAGGCTTTATTACTCATTTTCCGCCACCTTCTTTCTCTCTGTTTTGATTTGCTGTGGTTTTGTCTCATATCCAACAATGCTGGGACTTTCACTCTTCCTAAGAAACCTGCTGTCATTACATGGCTGTTAAGTAAACTCTTAAGAAACATAGGATCACAGGAGATCACTAGGCTAATGGCCCTGGGGCCATTACAAGCGTAGCCAAAAGTTTATCCCCAAAAAAGAAACCCCAATCAGCACTTGTCACCCCTGTCAGTGATGGACACAGGTGGAACCCTTGGGACAAATTTGTGGTTTCCCATCCACTCATCAAGGTTGTGCTTAAAGAGGGTCAGCGACGTAGTTTGTTTGACATATATGGGGAGTCTATTCAAGAGACAGGGTAGCCTCTGGGAAACCTGTGTCTCCAGCAGATTTTGTTAATGTCACATATTAGATTTAGGCCTTTCAATCGGGTAATGCGTGAGGAGTTAGACTTACAGATATGGAACATCTGTAGGAGAGCTGGGTCTGAGATTGCCTTGTAGGGTGTGAGACAGATCACCTCTGAGCAATCTGTATGATACTGAGTAGAGTGATAGTGATTTGAGCCTGTCCACATAGGACAGGTGTTGGAGGTCATGGATTCTTTTTGTGAGGTATTTTTGTGGCCTTTCCAGTTGGTGCAGCTGTTATACCAAATGGGGCATTGTACTAAATTATTGGCCTAATTAGGGTGGAGTACAGAGAGGTAGTAACCTCCTTTCTTCTGGATGCAATCCTTTTATTTATGAGATGAACCAAGTAAAAGGCTTTTCTGGCACTGCCTCTACATGATGGCCAAATGTGAGATGGTTGTCAACCTATGTACCCAGGTCTCTCACCACAGGTTGTGTGCTTAGGGGGTTGCCATTAATGTGGTAATCAGAAGGGGCTGTGCTTTTGCCGAATTATATAATAATAGATTTTTCTGCATTTAACTTAAGGCCATGACTTTAACACCAGTCATTTGTTGCTGTGAGACCCTCTTGTATTATGTTAACATCATTTAGGGAGTAGACAAAGATTAAATGCACCACCAAAATTTGCCAGTCTCCACAAATAAGTTACATACAGTCCAAGCTGAAAATATGACATTGAAGGCTATAAGAAAAGTATTAATTTAGTCCAATGGTCTAATCACATCAAAGGTTAAAATGGTTCATTGCTTCATTTGCAAACAATCTTTCCAATTCTATAAGAGTTCAATTGCGGATTCCTGTGTAAGTGTGACTTCAGTCCAGCTATTAAAGTTTCCTTTCATCACCCAAAAATATTGCTGGTTGACTTGATATACTGTATTGTGTGCAGTATGTTCCACTTTCACTTGCCCCTTGTGGACTAGATTGTGTCTGAAATAGGTCAGAGAAGGACAAGTTGACCTACCCAGTTAAAAATGAAATAATAAAGAAAAATAACATTAACAAATGAAAATATCCTAAGCCTTATTTCCCATTTTATCCTTAGCTTCTAGAGTTCTTTCATAACCTCATAACGCTTGTTCTGCAAACAGCATATTACTGATTGAATCTGGTAATTTAATCATATCTTCCTTCATGAATACTGAGCAGAAGTATTTGTTTACCAACCTGGCCTTTTTTAACAAAGGAAATACAAAATATAATTGTGCAGTAAAGTGATGGTGAAAAAGCTTTTTTAGAAATAGTGCATAAAGTTAAACAACATAAAAAAGACACTCTCAATTTATCAATTAATCTGTAAGACCACTTTCCAGGGAAGTATTTAACCCATCAGGTTATAGTGTTTTAAACTGTAAACTATACATGGTTTCCATTTTATGTAATAATAAAGAGCTGTATTTTTCTGTATAACTTGATCAATATGCAACTCGTCTCATAACAAAAAATCTTAAAGATATTCCATACCTTTTATGACACTTTCATACATGTTCTGCTACAGAATTTTCCATATTTTTGTTTCAACGCTCAAAATATTCAGTAATTCTTATTTTCACCATTCTGCTTGTCTTATCAATATAAAACCATTTGCAATAACACACTATTGCATAAATAACTATGAAAAAGTAATCTTTTTGTACCATATATTTCTATCTGTTCACATGTATTTAATTTTTTGTTACTAAGCATGCCTTGCCTTTGCTAACCACTTTCTAAGTCTGTTGGTCATCATCATTTTTGACTGTGCTGTTTTTACATAGACTGCACTTTTTCTCACTGTCTTTTTATCTGCGTTTAGTTTTTGTTATTATAGTATCTTACCTTCCATTTCAGATTAATTGCATGTTTCTCCATAATGCATCACTTGAAAACCATAACTATTATGCTTTCATTTTTAGATGCATACTTCTTGTACACAATAACTTGTTTCTGCAAACCCTGTTTTGATACATCTTTTTTTTTCCTGTTATTGCTTCCCTATCTGGTTGCTAGAACAGTTCTGAGGAATGTTTCTGTCTTGTCAAAATTCGTTGTCTTGAGTGCAAAACCCTCCAAATGTTTGTGTTCAACATTTAGATAAGGTCATTGTGGCTATAATGCTTGCCAACTGGATCTTCCCAAATGAATGCCTAATTCTAAAGGATGCTGTAGTCTTTCGGCTTTTCCCAGTTAGGGGTTGCCACAGCGGAACTCCAGTCCACTAATGATTGGCAGTAGATTTTCACGAACGCCGAGGTGCCAGCTCAATGTTCAACCTTCAACGAAGGCACACCCATTTATGCATGTCTTTCTAATGCCCACCCAACTGCGGGGAGGACATGCAGACTCCACACAGAAGGCACTCCTCGCAATTCAGCTGAGAATTGAATGGGAGAACCTCTTGCTGTGAGGCAACAACGCTACCACTGCACCACCGTGGATTAACTAATGCCTAATTCTAAAGGATGATGGGTAGTATTCATAGTCTGGGATTTCGTAACTGTATAGCTGTTATCCATGAAGACCACCACTACATCTGTATGCAAATAAACCTAGTGATGGTTATTCTTGCCAACTAAGGAAATGCAAAGGTGTTTTGGCAAACACTCCTTCTTACAGCAAAAGTGTAAAGTACCAGATGATAAGCATTAAATATATGTGAAGGACTATGTGAAAGCTGTAGGCTTTGTATGACTTCCTATATACTTGCATATTGCAGATAAATGCTGCTATGTGCATTTACACTTGAAAAACTGAAGGAAAGCAGCAGCCCCCACAGCGTTTATTATTAATATTTTTTTCAAAGAAGGGTATTTATTATGTTTGCTATAGGGGTATTCTTATGTGGCCACCCTGATGTTTTCAATAAAGAGTGAAACAGGAGACACAACAAAGAGGAAGACAGCAGGAATATAAGAGGGTTGATCTGGCGAGGAGGGGTACTATGTCTTTATTGGGGAATAGGTCCCTCTATTACTTATTTATTTTTATAAATAAGATGACAGTGTTGGTGGGAAGTAGTTAAGATGGTATAGAAGAGAGGCTAAAAGAAGGAAGGAGGTGATGAGGAGTGGTGCCCAACAACAGCCCCCATCCACAAGGCCTCAAACATTTCCACTGCCAGATGGTGTTACAGTGGGCCTCAAGGAGGTTGTGGTCATTTTAGTCATTTTTTAGAATAAACTAGTGAAATGCAATCAGGAATCCTCTTGGAGATGTCAAGGAGGAAGGGGCCTGTCATGGTATGGTGGTCAGTGTTGACTGGGGCAGCAAGTCTTCCACCAGCTGAAGAGATGCCTCACCTGGCAGAAGCTGTCTGTCCATGAACTGCACCACCACATCTTCAACCATGTCCTGAAGCCCCAATTCAGTGAGGCTTGCCAGGCTGTCACACACCAGGGTACCTACATTACCAATGCAACTCCCTTGTCCCTAGATGATCACAGGGTGAATGTTCCCTAATGTGGTAAGTATGTGGCTGGGCTGCTCCTGAAGAATTGGGATCTGTAGAAAATAAACAGAAGTGGAAGAGAAAATAAAGAAGGACAAAGGAATGCATAATTAAAATAAGAAAAAGAGAGAAAAATGGGGAGTAAAGATAAAGAGAAAATACACACAAATCACACCTAATGTTAGCATTCAATTTCTTATTATAAAATAATTTTATTTTTATAAATCTTCATTGAATTAAAACAAAATGTAAGGGAAGTGCTTAAACATACATAGGAACAATGATATGGATGTACGTATACATTTTTGGGAAGAATAAGTATATTGCTATGACATCTTGGTGGTGTTTACATCTTGCCCTCTACTATAGAGACAAAAATGATAATCACATGCTATATTTGTGCCTGATATACATTTGTCTTCAATATTGTAGTAAAACCACTCTTTAGAAATAGTTGTAATTCCACTCTTTAGAAATAGCTGTAGTTATATACCTCATAAAATCAGTTAAATACATGCTACTGATTTATAAATTAACATAGCTTTTAGATTTGGTTGCAGCAATGTACTGAAAGCAGTGTAGGTCCTCAATTACTATCCACCATAAATACTTGCAGTATTAGTTATATACGTTGTCGCCTCACAGTAAGACGTTGTCCTGTTCGATTCTCAGCTACAGCGTTTTCTGTGTGGGGACATGCGTGAATGGGCCTACCTTCATTGAGGGTTGTGCGTCAGGGCTGGCAACTCTGCATATAAAAACCTACTGCCAATCTTTAGTGGACCGGAGTTCTGCTGTGGCGACACCTAACCAGAAAAAGCCGAAAGACACAACAACAACTACTTCATTCATGCTTATCAACAATTTCAACTAATAATCCACAAAAAGGCGAACCAAAAAGTGTACCAAACAGCAAAAGGTCCACAGCACGATACTGTCAATATGAACACTGCCTAAACAACAGTCCCAATTGGTGAAAAAATATATTTATTTAAGCGCTTTTCGAATGCCTTCCTAGGCAACCTTCTTCAGAAACTAATGAGTGACTCTACATCTGATTTAAATAGTGTGACATCACTTATTACAGACAGCCTTTACCAATAAAATTAATTACATTAATAAATCATTAAAGGTAGAAAACCTTTTTAACTTATTACTCATGTTAGTACCATTGAAAAAATGTAATTTGCTCACTGCTCTATAATACATTTAAAACATTTAAAACCTGTCCAACAAGTAAATGCAGAATTAATTTTAAACATAATTTAAACATTTTAAAAATAAATTAAAAATGAAATGAATTAGAAAATCAAAAAATATATATATATATATATATATATTCAAGTAACACCTTCCTGTAAAAAAACTACATACTCAATACTGCATTACCTTACTAAACCCAAAAAGGTGCAAGTTGACCCAGTAAACCAATTTAGATCATATTTAATAAAATCCATTCAACATATTGGTACCAAATATTAATCAATACCAAACTACCTCTTCAAACTCAAACTGCGAAGTATGCAGGAAATAGAACAAGATTCGTTTAGCCCAGGACTATGATAAGCTTCTAACTTGATTTGCCAATACAGTTCCCTTTCTAGGAGTTTTAAATGTGTAGGTCCCCCTCTAACGTCAAGTGTAACCTGTTCAATGCCTATGAATTTGAAACTATCTATGCATAGGGAATTCCTGAATGTGTTTCGCTAAGGCATTGGTCTCCTTTCCTTTCCTAATCGCATAATTATGGGTTTTCCCCACATAAAATCCCAAACAAATTTGAGTCTAACCGATTTCATGTTCAGAATCAGGAATTCAAGTCGAAATCTAGATTGAATTGTAACTCTACCATGTTAGTGTACCTGGCTCAGTGCCAAATTTGTTTGGGATTTTATGTGGGGAAAACCGAGCGTAAGCTTAGAGAGCGCATTTACGAACATAATTATGCGATTAGGAAAGGAAAGGAGACCAATGCCTTAGCGAAACATATTCAGGAATTCCCTACGCATAGTTTCAAATTCATAGGCATTGAACAGGTTACACTTGACGTTAGAGGGGGACCTACACATTTAAGACTCCTAGAAAGGGAACTGTATTGGCAAATCAAGTTAGAAGCTTATCATAGTCCTGGGCTAAACGAATCTTGTTCTATTTCCTGCATACTTCGCAGTTTGAGTTTGAAGAGGTAGTTTGGTATTGATTAACATTTGGTACCAATACGTTGAAAGGATTTTATTAAATATGACCAAACTTGGTTTACTGGGTCAACTGGCACCTTTTTCTGGTTTTGGTAAGGCACTGCAGTACTGAGTATGTAGTTTTCTTACAGGAAGGTGTTATTTGAATATATGTATATATATATATTTTTTGATTTTCTAATTCATTTCATTTTTAATTTATTTTTAAAATGTTTAAATTATGTTTAAAATTAATTCTGCATTTACTTGTTGGACAGGTTTTAAATGTTTTAAATGTATTATAGAGCAGTGAGCAAATTACATTTTTTCAATGGTACTAACATGAGTAATAAGTTAAAAAGGTTTTCTACCTTTAATGATTTATTAATGTAATTAATTTTATTGGTAAAGGCTGTCTGTAATAAGTGATGTCACACTATTTAAATCAGATGTAGAGTCACTCATTAGTTTCTGAAGAAGGTTGCCTAGGAAGGCATTCGAAAAGCGCTTAAATAAATATATTTTTTCACCAATTGGGACTGTTGTTTAGGCAGTGTTCATATTGACAGTATCGTGCTGTGGACCTTTAGCTGTTTGGTACACTTTTTGGTTCGCCTTTTTGTGGATTATTGGTTTATTTATTTTCCTTGTGGAACAATTTCAACTAATCTTGTGCTTTATAATAGCTAATCTCCTCATCTTCTAGATACAGAATATATTTATATTCCTCTAGCCATTGCCTAGATCTTAGGGCCTTTCTACTATTTCCTTTTACCTTGTTACTTACATATTATGACAGTCTCTCCCAATCTCCATCTCTGTTTCTCTTGTTCTTTCTACATCTGTCACTCATAACTTACTACATGTTCCTTTTCATATTCTGTCACTTATTTTCTCATACACTATAACTGCTGTAGCTTCTAAATGTATTTCCCTGTTTGAAATCTCAGTTCATGTTCTGTAAACTTTGCTTCTTATTTTCACCCATAATACTATATGTACTTATGCAGAAACAAACCGACAAGTACAAGAAGAGTTTAATAAATGCCACCAAAAACTTCTGAAAACAGTACTAGAGTGGAAAAATAAAAAAAAACTAAAAATATGAATAAAATGACTTCAAACCCTCTAATGTGGTTTATATGTATATATATATATATATATATATATATATATATATATATATATACTTTTACTATATGTACTTAGTTGTATTACATTGTAATGTAGTTTATGTGTAGCTATTTTTTTGTACATATTTGTTAGCTTCATTTGTACTACATTGTATCTAGTTTTATTAAGTGTGTATCAAGTGTTGTATATACTCTAAGTATTCTATGTTTTATCCAATAAAACGGTAGTTTTATTGGATTAGTGGTTTTGTTTCTACAATCTTTTTCCACTTGTTTTTTATTATTATTATTATTATTCTACGTTTTAGAAATCTTTTCTTGCATTGGTTCTGTATATGTTGAAAATGTATACATTGTTGTACTATATATTTTAATTTTGTTTCATGTGGAAATTTTCTCCCTGGGCCTCCACTGAAAATGGGCTCCGTTTGGCCCAGTAGACTTTCCCGGTAAACAAATACCAATAAATAAATAAATAAGACAATCATTGTTTACCTGTATTTCACCTTTTCTTCCTTAACATTTCTGATACAACTACTAATATTATGCAAGGCATTTCAATTACTACCGCATTGGCTTATATGTTTGCTTAACTATTTGTTTCATGTGGAAATTTTCTCCCTGGGCCTCCACTGAAAATGGGCTCCGTTTGGCCCAGTAGACTTTCCCGGTAAACAAATACCAATAAATAAATAAATAAGACAATCATTGTTTACCTGTATTTCACCTTTTCTTCCTTAACATTTCTGATACAACTACTAATATTATGCAAGGCATTTCAATTACTACCGCATTGGCTTATGTGTTTGCTTAACTATTTATTCATATCTGAATTCTCATACTATGTCACTATCCCAATAATGTAAATTATACATAGTAGGAGTGCATCTTCCTTTAAATCATTCTGCTTTTGTATGTGTGCACAGCTTGACTCTTTAGGGGATGGGTGTTGTCTGGAATCTTTCCTTACATTTTCAGTCTAGGTTCTACTTTAAACTGTTATGGTTTGCATACTTAAACTGCAGTTTCATGCAACAGTCTATGAATTTTGTTCAAGAAAAAGCTGTACAGACACTGAAACAATAGCAGCTGAAGGAATTTTGACTTCCTCTCAATTCAATCTTCGTTAAGCAAAGCATACTACTGTTACAAGTGAATGTAGTACATGTGCTTTGGAACAATAATGTGCGCATTGACAGTTTTCTGACTAATACTTGTAAAGATATACGGGGCTGATTTAAAAAAATGTATACTGAAGTAATACACCTGATCCTTCCTCACTAAACTATGTGCTGGTAATTCACATGTACATACATATACATTTATATTTATATAGATGTGTGTTATCACATAGATATTACATATATCTATATACAGACGCAGTTCTGTGTATAGATATGTTTATGCTTTCTTTTGCATTATTATAATAATGTTATAGATGCATATTTTTATTACACATATATGTCTTCTACCAAATACCTTCAATTATGCAACCTTCTCATGGTTTATTTTTTAAACTTATGTTTAATATGAACAAAAAATAGTTACTATAGATCTCTGGCCTTGTCTCTGCTACTTAGTTAACTCATTTGGCCAACTGGTCAGGCCTACTCATCTGCAGGCCATCATACCTGTGATGGCACTGATGTCCATATGGGTGATCCCTGTCAGGGATGGCAAGTGCTTAGTCAGTTCCTGTCATATGTCCATTTTATTCTACTTGGAACTTGTCATGCATGCCTGGATTATATCCAAGTACAAAATCTTAAAAGGTATCTTTATCTGACCAGCTTGGAGTGCAGCCTAGTGCCTTCACAGATGATTCCATCATTCAAAGTGCCACTACAAGAATGTAAAAAGTTTAAGTAGGGCTGTGGTTCACAGGTTTAGAACAACTCCATCTGGATTGTGACATCAGCCTAACTCAGAAGGATATTAGACTAGGTCTTTCTGGTTATATTGACTAGGCTTGTAAGGGCTCTTAAACTGTTAGCCTAGTGATCTCCTATGAACCTATAAAATGGCTGTTCCAGAGGCCAAGACCCTATTGATGACCATACAGGTCTGAGACAGAGCTATTTTGTAGATCTGTTCTGCAACTCCACTTGGATATCTCACTGGTATCATGAACCATGGCTCCAGGGGGGTATCCAGCATCACCTGACAGGAAGAAAAAGAGAGAGAGAGAAGGGGAGCCAAAACCAAGAAAAAGTGATTTAGTATTCAGCAGTACTGATGCTCCCCCATGCATCACACACTGCCTGGCAACTGCTGAAATAGCAGCCCTTCCTATTATGGTACTGCTCCTTCTACAGTCCCGAAGGGGCCTTAATTGCAACATGGGTGCAATCTGTTGCACTGAGAATTTCAGAAAAATGTGCACCCTTATAAAAAGGCACTCATAGTCTGCACTCAATTCTGAGGTGACACCAGGAAATAGATCTACTGTTCCACACATGACAAGACTAAATCTAGGAATTGCTGAAGTATTCTCAATGCAGAAACCTGAGATACCTAACATGTTCCCCGTGCCTCTCTGGAAGGTCCCCTAAGCAAATACATTGAAGGCTATACATACCTAAATATCCACAGGGATATGAAGTCCATGTATCCCATGTATCCATGTAGAAGTCATACATGTTCACTAAGACCCTTATAAAGTCTCTCTCTACTCTGAACCAATCAAATGTCTCCCAATTATCAACATTTTAGTGAGTTATTCCCTGTCTATAACTGCCTTCTTTTCTAGCAAGCACCAGTGGCTGCACAAGGTTTCAGCGCAGCCAAGGCAAGCCACTCACACCAGGAACTAGCCAGCTACCTACAAGTGACATTATCATCATGGTTTGCAAAGTAGATAAAATAGGCATGACCCAGCGTTTTATGACTAATCAGTAGACAGAGCACAACTGGCCAAAAATTTGACTGTGAATTGCAAATAGGTAGGAGAACACGTCATTAGCATATGCCATTTTGCATTATTTCTTATTTATATCTCATTATGACTTAATTTGCTTAAGCTTATTCATGGCCATCATGAGTTGGTATAAGTGGCCTCTCTGAATCTTAGTTTTACTGTGCTCATTCTTGGACAGCCTGGATAGCCTTAACACATTTACTTAATGATTATGAATACCACTTGTTACTCTTCCATCCCTATTTGAGAATATCAGATCAAACATTGCTCTAGTCACAGTTAAGTTCTTGTACTAGATGTCTCAAGCACACCTCACTGTATATAAGTTCTCATATGACATGCAGATAAAATTAAACACAGTGTTTATGATAATCATCATCTGAATCTTATTGTTTTGATTCAGCAGTTATTGTAACTACCAGTAATCTGTTTATATTCCCTTTATCTAGCCAGTATTCTAGAGTAGCAGATATAACAGTGTCAGTAGCAGCAAGTAGCACATTCAGTTTTTGTGTTAGAACATCAGACTTGTGTGAGTTTGATTCCCTCAGCAGGTACTTATATTCATTTTATTCAATACTGACACTGCAGCACAGCATAATGGAGGGGCTGTTTCACTCTTCCTGAGAGTGCCATCCTTAGGGTGAGATGTTTAACCAAAGCCGCATCTGACTGAGTCGGTAGCAGTTCAGGTGGATATAATAGATCCTATGGAGTACAGGAATGTCTTTTTTTTTCTGCAGTAAATTTCCTCTCTTCAGTATGAATACCACCTCAGGTATTTTGAAAAAAGCGACTGGCCTAGTGGGACTAACCTTGTAAATGAAGAGTAAATAAAAATACAATACATTAAATATTTAAAAAGTATTACTCATGTACGTTAAATATTTTAAAAAGTATTACTCATGTACGTTAAATATTAAAAAAAGTATTACTCATGTACGTTAAATATTTTAAAAAAGTATTACTCATGTACGTTAAATATTTAAAAAAGTATTACTCGTGCCTAAGTTAAGTACTCAAACTAATCGTGCTTTCTTTTTACAAATGGGTGGTCTGTTTTCATTCTCTAGGTTATCCTTTGGAAAGTGTATGATATGGTGAATGTTTCCATTCTTTCTTCTTAGAGCTAAATATCAGAGTGGACATTTACACATTTATTTTCAAAATTTAATACCAGAAAAGAGCAACTGTAAAACAGTGTCCTTTTCTGCCATTATATTATGCAAGACAAAAGTAAAGTTAATTTTAAAATACTTTGTTTATATCATTCTATTGTTAGACCGATGTTATAGGACTTAAAATACAGAGACAAGAATCTCTATATAGTAGCATTTGCATTGATATGCCATCAGCCATTTTATTAGCTGATTTTCCTGATCATTTTTAGCATAAGTAATTGATTGTAGATCTTTAGCAGTACTTTGTTCAATTCAACTTTATTTTCATTTACTTTAACTGTATTTCATTAGAATCATAGAAAAGTACATCAATGTCCTCATCACCTAAATGTGCCTATATCAGCAGAGCTCATCAAATGTTAAACAGCTAACAACTGGAGCTGCAGGACAGAACTAACCAGGATAAAAGAATAAAAATGTGGGGTTTTGGAAAAAATGCCCATACTCAAAAGAAGACACACCCCCCTGCTTTGAGTATAAGTTATTTAATCCCTTACCCTTACATAACACATTAAGCCATTATTTTTCTCTGCAGTGTCTCAGACTAATGCATCAGTAAACAAACCAAGACAGCAACACAAGCTAAAAGAAGTGCTAATGCTTTCCATGGCCTGCACTCGTTTTTGTTCTCAGTATGCCTTCACCATTGCAATGAAAATATGGCATGACAACACCTGCTGAATTTATTAAATCCTCTGTTTTTTGTGATGAGTGCCGATTCATCAAACTTTGAAAAAGTTAATGTGGATTTTCTTGATCTAGCTTTAACATAAACCTAGCTTACGTCAGGCTAGAGAACAGCTCCTCAAATAAATGAGCAAACTGATTTTATTGATAAACACATAACACATACTACAAAGCTTTGCAAATATATTTTTGTAATATTCATAATGGAGCTATCCATAACTCTCCATAATACTGCCACCATTTTATTAGCTTCAATTTAAATATATGCCATTAGATAATATGTGAACATAAACACTGGCAGTTTATAGTCCTCTATTGATTATTTTCTTAATGAACTTTGATCAAAACATCTTTATTTGATACATTTTTTTCAAAATTTTGAAATCTATTCAAGAGTATCTTTTGTGCTTAGTGAGTGGCAGTTTGCCTTTTATCTGATATGTTTTAGTAGTAAGTAATCTCCCCGTGTATCTATGATTCTTTGTGTAAGCCATTGGCTTCAGTACTTATTTTTTGTAACTGGGGAATATAAAGATACAGGTCTCACAATTAGATGTGGAAGGCATGTATGTTTTGTCTGCCAGTATGTTATAATTCCTTTAACCCTGTATCAAATACTTTTTCTGGAAAAGTACTTTGCTGTAATAGCATTATATTAATAATGCATTTTTCTAACCAATTAAAGCCTGGACTAGGTATTGTAGGTATTGTAATTTACTAATCAGGTTATTATTCTCCAATATTTGAGCTACTTGTTTCACTCCCAGTGTGTATATTATGTAGTGATGGGTCTGCTATATAACTTTTGGTCCTTGGGCACTACTTTATAGGTCATTGGTTTTGTTTGGTTACAATGATAAGATAAATAAAAATAGAAATATTTTGTGAACAGTAGCTTGTGTGCATCATAAAATGCATAATAAAAATATACCTGTAGTACAAAGAAAAACAGTTTTCATGCAGTTTTATTCTCTATCATAAGGAAACACTATCACACATAAATATATGACAAATAAGTCACTTTGCAGTATAGTTTTCAACATTAGCTTTCTAGCCTGGGTTGTGTGTGAAGATGATCTTTGGACCAGTGTAACTTACCTGTTCACATTTATAAATAATATAAAAGAATAAATTAGTAAACAAATACTCTGAGCTAACAAACACATACTTCATTCCAACTCCACTGTGCTTCATGTTTACATTTCATGTTTAGAAAAAACTGTAGTTTATTTTAAGGAAAGTATACTGGAACCCAGAGCCATATCTGCTATGAGAACAAGGGACATTTATCCACAACCAATGCCATGGAATGTTTAACAAACATCTGAAGTACTGCCAGGACAGGTAAAAATATGTCAACAGTGTATGTCCCATCGGAAGAATGTGAACATTTCACCAATATGTTTGCTGTATCATTGCTTCCTCTTTTAATTCCTTGCAATATAGGTAACAGATTATCTCCCTTCTGTTTCAGATTAACTGATCATGCAGAAAATGCCCTTCTTTACATCTTATAATGATGTGTAACATTATAAACACACATCAGTCTATCACCAGCTTTTACTATTTAAAACATTTGAAAACATAACATTGGTAATGTTGAATTTTAATGTCCCTCATGGGATGTCAGGGTTGAGATTTGAAATATTTAATGAAAAAAAATGTTTATAATGAACATCATTATTTTCAGGTTAACTTAATTGACCTTCAGGTTTAAAAAGCGGCTAAGGCTTATTAAGAGGAATTTAAGATAACCCGCGTTTTAAGTTTCATAATAATTTCCTTTTAACTAATTAATTAGTAAAGATAACATGCCTAAAATTTTCATTAACAAATGTAACTTGAAGGATGTAATTGTAGTTTAGCAGTTCTGATCTGAGTCTAATGCATGGTATATTGAAAAGTAATGATGAACAGGATCTTCCTCAGTCCAGCAGAATATGAAACATGCCTCTGATAAGAATGACTGTGAAAATAAGGACATGTGTTATTTGATGTTTGTGAAATATGTTTTCTTCACATTTTCTTCACATTTTCCCTGTTAGCAAACTTTCTAAATTGACAGATAATATAATACTCCAGAACGCAACACAGGTGCACTGTAGTTGATGAGTATTTAATGCTTATTCAAAAAATGTTTTGAAGTTTTTAGAAGTTAATATATGGGAACAATGTATTTGATAATGTTCTTAGTAATGTGTATTAAGTTATACAAACAGGTTCACTCAATGGTTGTTCAATGGTTTCATTGTTTAATTAATTGTTTGATTGTATTTAATTATGTTAATTTTACTTGGTTAAGGTATAAAAGGGTGTGGTGATATGTAAGATGAATGTTACCAGAATGCAATAAAGAAGATTGCTTCACCAACTACAGTGCACCTGTGTCAGTGTTTTTTGTAAATTGACAGATAACTAATTTATATTCTTAAATAATTATGCAGTCTCATGACGAGTGTTATGATAGAGAACAAGTGCAGTGTAACTGGGCACATATGTGTTGTAACATGACAGGGTACTGTCAGCGCAGCTTCTATATTATATGATTAAAAGGTAATGCAGTAGTATTACTTCACAGGTAAGGACCAGCTACTGTCATTACATGCATCAGATAATGTGAGACAGAGCAAGAAATAAGTAAACAGAAATGAAGGAGGAACTTGCATCATAGAGTTAAACAGGGTATTCCAAACCAAGTAAACATTCCATTTATATCTATATCTACCTATATATCTATATCAGTATATCTGTCTATTCTCTCTTCCTCTCCCTCTCTCCATAAGTTTGCGTGTGTGTGTGTGTGTGTGTGTGTGTGTGTGTGTGTGTATATATATATATATATATATAGAGAGAGAGAGAGAGAGAGAGAGAGATCGTCTTTCACTCTACTAAATCTACAGTTTATCCACAAAGTTAATGACTAAGAAAATATGTCAATTTAAATAAAATATGAATGCCAGAGACAAAAGATTCCAGGAAATAAATGTTTAATCAAATAAAGTGCTTTCATCACAAATAAAACATGAACTTCATCAGAGTAAGGAAAGCTACACAAAATCATTTAAATATCATCATTAACAGATCAGTCAAGTGAACAACCAATCGCCATAGATTAAACATATAATAAATATTTAATGAAAAACTCCTTAATAGCAAAAAAATCTAAAATAAAACTTTAAGTAATAAATAAATAAAAATAAAAAATGTGTACAGAAATGCACCAAAACACTTATAAAATATTTCAACATTAAATCTTTTTAAGCATTATGTATCAAAAGACTGCTTAGGCTCAGTTTATCACTGAGACTAATGGGCTGGATAGAATTTAATTTAATCTGCCAATAAAGCTATATAGATTCTAGTTTTGGTTCCCAAGTCCACGCCCTTTTCTGTATATGGTACTTTTTTCAATACTATAAAATAAACAAAAATGTTAAAATTCACACACTGATGAGAATGGTGTACAATACATTATTTTTTATCAAAACTCCTGACAGCATATCAGTGACCATATATTCTACTCATTAGTTGGCACTCAGTCTTGCTAATATCAAAAGGCTGGACAGGTAAAACACAGGACAACATAAATAACCTGTGTAGTATTACAATTAAAACACAGGACAACATAAATAACCTGTGTAGTATTACAATTAAAACACAGGACAACATAAATAACCTGTGTAGTATTACAATTAAAACACAGGACAACATAAATAACCTGTGTAGTATTACAATTAAAACACAGGACAACATAAATAACCTGTGTAGTATTACATTAAAACACAGGACAACATAAATAACCTATGTAGTATTACAATTAAAACACAGGACAACATAAATAACCTGTGTAGTGTTACAATTAAAACATAGGACAACATAAATAACCTGTGTAGTATTACAATTAAAACATAGGACAACATAAATAACCTGTGTAGTATTACAATTAAAACACAGGACAACATAAATAACCTGTGTAGTATTACAATTAAAACACAGGACAACATAAATAACCTGTGTAGTATTACAATTAAAACACAGGACAACATAAATAACCTGTGTAGTGTTACAATTAAATTTCCCATTACTCCTATTACTATGCAGAAAGGACTGCACATTAATAGATGGCACATCATAAACAAAATGGTAGTATTTACATGCTCTACATTTCACCATTCCATATCTGTCATTACTCAGTACATCATTCTCAAACAAGTTTTTAATATTCATCCCCTTCTTATAAATAAAAGCAGATTTTCCTTCCAGTTTTGGAATGGAATAAATAGAGTCAAAACTAATTTAAAGTTATTTACAATAATCTAACTTTAGGGCTCAAATGCATGTAAGAAATAATCATTGCTCCCTGTGACCACCCTTTCTCACAAACATCATCAGCCTTCACGTTTTCTGTTAACCCATTTTACATACCCATAAAATAAGGGGAAAATTAATTCCATGACCATCAATAACTGCATTTCTAATTTCATCCAACAACAATTTAGGGTAGACCCTCTCAAGAATGTTGGCACTTCAAGGAGGAATTCATCATCCTGAGAATCAAGAAGAGATAATCAGACAAATTGTCCTTTTACTAAATTTTTCTTCTGCTACTAGGGATGGACACTGGAATGATGTAAAATAAATTGGAAAAAGTTGGTTTTCTATAAATCTATAAATAGTTGATTTATGTTTCATTTTTTAAATATTTTTTCTAATATGTATATCCAAATAATCAATAGAAACAAAGTCATACTGATGCATGAACTTCAAAAATTCACTTGTCTAATTAATAAATTTAAAACAGCATTTGTAAACTCTTCTCATCTCCCCTCCAAAAAAGAAGTGTATCATCCAGGAATCTCCAATAAATAGTGACATTTTGCCACAAAGGATCATTAATATATTTTATGTTCCAATACTGCATACTAATGTTCATAAAAACAGGTGCTGACGTTGCCCCCATGGCAAAACCCCTCACCTGCTTAAAATACTCTCCTTCAAAAAATACAAAATTATGGGTCAGCACTGCATCCATCAATTTGACTAATAATTTGATCATGAAACCAATCTAGACCCACCTGATGGGGAATTACCAAAAAACTTTAACATCAATACTGACCGGCCATACATCTCCCTTATATGACTGATCAACTAATAACATTAGGAAATGCCAGAAATCCCTTAAGGCATGCCTTTTTGTCACAAATAAATACCTTTAATTTCAAATCAACAAACTCAGCTAAATGCTTAGTTTTAGAGCCAACAGTTGCCACAATAGGACTAAGAAGGGGGTTCAGTTCATCCTTTTTGGTCTTGGGGAATCCCAAAAATTGCTGAAATAATTGGCTTCTTAACACATTAAAACACTTGATATTAGGGGAAAGATTGTAATCGTTCATAAATTCATCAATAAACACTTAAATTTTACTAAAATAAATAACTTCATTTTTTTAGAAGCAAGCTCAAAAGACTGCATGTTATTGAACAATTCATACATCTTAGAAACATAATCAAAGGAATTCACAATGACAGCACACATTTGCTTGTCTGTGTTTATAATATGTATTCATGATCAGCTGACAAATTTTTAAATGAATCACATTCCTCACTGGATAATTTGAAAAACATTTTCTCAGGGTTGGATGACTCCAAACTCCTAAACTTATGCTTGCATAATTTCCAAAATAACATTGCAAGAAGCAGAAGGGGAGGATTAAACGTACTATGATGATAAAAGGTTGAAGCATCATTAGATTTAGTGTTAAATAATAAAAGCAAATTCATTTTCCTAACAAAAATTGTAAATTCCATAATAATGTCAACCACATCACATTTTTGGCAAAGACAAACGTAAAACCTTTTTGGAATATTGTCACCAAATCACAGAAATTGGAATATTGCTATAATTAAAAATCTTAAGAGACCCTGAAAATCTAAAATCCAAGAAACCAGAAGAGAACTCAAACTTTTCTCCCCTTCCCTTCTCTCAACCCCCAGCCTCTGCCCCTCACCTTTCCTTTCTTCTGAGGATCTACCATTTCTTGGGTGGGATACATGGCACCATCTTCTAAATTTGAAGACACTTACTTCTCCTGCAACCAGAGTGATCTCAAATGGGAAATTAGATTATGGCTCTAAAAAAGCTGACTGATTAGATTGATAGTCATCCATAAAAGTGTCCAGAGACTCCAAACTCTCTCCAACAGTGGCAGCCTTAAGTTTGTGCACAGCTTTAGCCTGCCCATGAACCTTACCCTTAAGAGGGGGATAGGTTTCTTGATTAGCATAAGCTAACTTGTCCCTTATTCATTTCTTAGTATTTATGTCCTGAATTACCTTACATTTAGCATCAGTTCTCATACAAATATTGTCATATATAGTAATATATTGAGAAAATAATAAATCATTAATAAAGTAAATTTGTGACACTGTAATTTGACTTTCAAGTTTTTGTAATGTCCTTAAATTGTCTTTAATCAAAAGTTGCATAAAGTCAATAACAGTTCTATCAAATAACTCCAGTAAGTAAAGTAATGTCTTTTGGCTTTTCCCGGTTAGGGGTCACTACAGCGGAACTTCAGTCCGCTAATGATTGGCAGTGGACTTTTACGGTGTTGAGTTGCCAGCCCAAAGCCCAGCCTTCAAAGAAGGCACACCCATTCATACTCAGACCTACCTGCATGTCTTTAATGTCACTTGACTGTGGGGAAGACATGCAGACTCCACACAGAAGGCACTCCATCTGAGAATCGAATGGGAGAACCTCTTGCTGTGAGGCGGCAACACTAACCGCTGCACCACCGTGGCCTCCAAATAACTCCAGTAAGTCCCAAAATAACTCAGGAAATAACTCCAGTAAGTCCCGATGCAAAAATAGAACCATGCTCAACTATGAATGCAGTTACAGCACCTAAAGTAGTACAGGCTTCTTCCGTTTCCATTGATCCACCATCTTTGACACCTGGATTTAATTTACAAAACCAGGTTCCTGTTGTGCATACAAATTATGTTGCAAATTCATTGAGTTCTTATCCAGGTAACCCTCAGCCTTTGGCACTAACATCTACATATAGTTTTGCCTCTGTGGTTTCTGGTTCAGAGACAAGTGGGCTTACAAGAAAAACATTCCGTTTTGTTTAAGCAAACTGTAGATTTCAGAAGAGACTTGCCTATATCCAACAGGACCACAGATAAAAAAATAACTCTAAAGGCAAAGCTGGTTCAATTTGAGAAGGTTTTGCTCCAGTATAGAAGTTTCCAATACAGGAATGCCTTTTTAGGGACTCTTTTGGGCCATTGTTGTATTGGAAACTGGTAGTGTCCTGAAATGTTTATGGATTTGGAAATTTCCAAATGGCATGGAGTATAGTTCTATTTTACATTGGACTTTTTTGGAGTTATTTGATAGAGCTGGTGTTGACTTTGTGGAACTTTGAATTAAAGACAATTTAAGGACATTACAAAAATTTGAACTTGAACTTACAGCCGTAGAGGCCCCTCTCACCAGTATACAAAAGAAGAAGGAGAAGGCAAGCAAGTGGAAGTTTTCTGATATATGTAAAGATTACCAGAGGGGTAAGAATAGAGCATTGAGGAACTCCTTTGGGTATTAAGGAAGTGTGGGAATTAACAGACTTTATAGTGAGATTTATAATCTCATCACTGTCCTCCTGTTTAAGCAGTACATTTCCTTCCCAAAAAAATTTTTATAACTATAGTTTATGCACTACTTATCATGCACACAAGTGAGTTTTTGCTTTCTAACTTTTTATTCCTAGCAAGGGTAATTGGAAACTTGTGTTCCATTTATCTTCACTTTTCTTTTTTCCCATGTTTTAACCTGATGACATAATTCAGAGACATATTCAGCATGTTTTGCCATGCCCTCAAATGTTTCTCTACACTTGAGAGAGTTCTACTTTTAATTAAGGAGAATGCCTACTTACCTGGTCTTAAGACTTCCTCTCTGCACAACAGACTAGCCTGCAATACATAGCTAGAGAGGGGCTGGTTCTCATAGTCTGGTACTTTAAAATGCATCCTGATTGTTTGTGAGTAATGCCACTAGATGTATATGCATATAAGTTCAGCATAGGTTACGTGCAGTGAATAAGCTATTTATGAAAACATGCTCATTTAAGGCAAAAACATTAAGTATGTAAAAGTCAGACTTGCAAAGTAATACACAAAAGCCTGAAGATTCATGTTACTTTGTATTTGTTTGAGTATTGTGGCTGAGCATGGCTAAGCACAGTCACACTTGAAAGGTATAAAGCAAGCATTGGACTGCACAGTGTATATAATCAAAAATTGCAAAAAAGGGAGTTACAATGTTTTATATGGAGAGGTATCCTTATGTGGACACCCCAATGGTTTTAGTAAAGAAAAAAAATGGAGAGATGGGAAAGATTGGAAAAGGAGTCACAGACAAAGAGGGGAACACAGAAGAAAAATATCAAGAGAGCTTGTGCTGTTGGAAGTGGGAGAGGAGTGGCACTATGTTATTATCAGGAGGATAATGGGAAATAGGTTAGAAGTTAATGAAAAAAGGGTGAGGGAAGAAGGGCTGAGGAAGAGATGGTGCAGGAGTCTCTAGTCCACAGAGTCTCAAACACTTCAATTGTCAAAAGGTGGTGCAGTGGAGAACCAGGATGTTGCGGTGGTAGGGGCTTGTGTTGGTGGGGTGATTAGCACCACCTGGGAGAGCACGTCCTCCACATGCTGAAGAGAGGCTTCGACAGGCTAACTCTGCCTGTCTACTACCTGCTCCAGTACATCTTCTACCAAGTTACAAAGCCTCATTTCAGTGAGGCCTGCCAGGCTGCCATGAGCCAGAGTGCCTGCAGGACCAGTGCTACTGTCCCAACCCTGCAAGGATGTCCCTGGAGGGACAGAGTGTGAGTACAATCTAATCTGGGAAGTATGTGACTGGGCTGCTCATGAAGGATATGAATCTATAAAAAAAAAAAAAAAATAAATGGGAGACAAAATAATAAAGGAGAAAGAAATGAATAATTAAAATAATAAAAACAGAGAAAGGGGGGTGCAAAAGAGAAAATATATATGTTACATGCCATTTCATTTCTTAAAACAAATCTATATTATAATTAAATCTTGAAGTAAACCTTAGGTTTTGGAAGTACTTGTGCATACATAGGAGTATTCATATGGGACATGCTTGTGTATTTGGGAAGAATGATGCAAGCAGTGCTTATGGGTACTGCTGATGAATTTGTATGGGAAGTGATTGTGAGTACTTGGAGTATGGACTCTCAAGTTCTGTACGTGTTTCTTTGATATTCAATACAGTACTAAAAACACCCCTTCTAAATATTAAAAATGGTCAGTTAAACACAAAATATTGCTGTTTATATTAGCATAGCTGTTATATTTGCTTGAAATGTAATGGTTTCCCTGCAGTTCTTTCTTCTACAACCTGTAAAAAATATTTCCTTATAACCACTAAAGAAAACAGATTTATATAGAGTACAGTAGTTAGTTATACAGTGACATATCTATCACTCTTGTTTACACTAATGTAATGATTTCACTTCATTTGTTTAAGCTAAGTGGTATAATCTTTTAATACAGATTTCAAACTAGTTTAAGACAAAATACAGCACTTCTGTTAATGCATTTATCTGTATACAGTAATACAATTACTTAAACAATTAGTATTCTATAGGACTTCACTCATGCGTATCCGTGTAATCAACCAGACTGGCTACTTTTCCTTCCTGCTGACTCCTGTTGTACATAATTTGTTTCTCAGCTGTAGATAGAAGGCATAATAGAATTCTTGTAACCTGTATTTAACAGGCAATGCATTCCCTACAGTACTTGCTTTATTTATTTAATCATTTATTTTGGGCTTACATTTCCATACCTGTATGAATTCTTATACTACTTGACTATATTCCCTGTCATGCAAGAGAGGAAAAAATGTATGCAATGTGTGAGGAATGTTGTTTCAAAATAGTATGCTGTGCATGTAACACTGTGTTACCAGGATGTCATTAGGACAATTTATCACCCCCTGTGTGAAGCCAAACTGCTTTGCATTAGATTTTGTAAATATATCTATAATCTATTGTGTCTGAGAATGAATTTTAGAATCTACACCTACTTTACCAATTTGCATGTCTTTACTCCTTCCACATCTTATGTATCTTTTAAATGGTTTCCTGTTATGCTCAATAGCTTTGTATACATTTCCTTGATCTTGTGTCACACTATGTTTATCTATCTGTTCATCTTGTTTGTTTCAGTTTTCAAAATCGTAGTTCGACCTCTTTTCCATTTCTTATGTTTTTTGTCTCTAACCTTAAACAATGTTCTTGTTCTTATGGAAACATATCCTCCTGAAGTTGTATACTCAGATGCTGATGTTAATATTTTTTACGTTCAAACAATTTCTTTTTCAAAACGTCCGGCATTTCTTCTGCAGTTTTTTCACTGAACACATCCTCCATTTAGCTTTACATAATGACTGTTTTGCTTCCATATAATCTGTTATTAATCTTCAGTGCACTGGTTTAGATTTCAGGGATACTTGATCAGATATACTTCCTGTAATCCAGTACATGTATTATTTGTTTGATTTACAGAGCTACATATGCAGATTATTATTTTAGTACTTGCATTTATTAAAGAAATTGTGTTAACACATATCGCTTTTTTTACAAAAGAAGGATTAATGTGTGTACACACGCTTATACTTTCCTTGGCATTTCCATAAAAGCATTACAGCTTTTGCAGTTGCACATACCTTTTTCAGGAAATACCTCTATTTATGCAAAGTTATTACACTTATTTTATGTATAATATGACCCAGTGAAATAGTGACTATTAAGAAACACAGTTTTGTGCTTACGATAGAACTCTGACCTTCTCTCCACTTCCTGGTCTACCCGCTCAGACAGGTGTTCAGCCCTATACTTCCTCAAATCATTGTAATGGTGATAGCATTCTTGGCTAGAGCAGGTGATACCTGTTAGGGATAACAGATGGTCACCCAGCTACTGCCAAATATCTGTTTTTTTCTATATATTGACACGTGTCCACACCTTATCCTGATACAAATCATTACATCACAGGTGATGCCATGATGTGAAGTGCTAGAACCAGAATTTCAATTTCTTATTCAATTGTTCATTAACTCCTGCATAAAGGCCAAAGGCCATTCAGAATGCAGACTCCTCAATAAATGTTTATACACTGGGACCCAACCAGGTTTCAAGTTGTTTTTTAAATAGACCAGGAATCAAACATGAAAGGAAAAAGACTGCAGAAAACCACAGAGGTGACCACAAATGCCACTTAATTCAACCAAGACTGAGCACTTTTGTAAGAATGTATCACAACTTCTTCAGAATCTACTAAAAACTTCACACACCCAGTTTTAAATAATCCTCCTAATACGTCTCATGGTTAAAGGCAGAAACACAAATTCTTTATATTGTCATGTGGAAAAGAATATGGAGAATAAGTTTTTATTTTTTGAAACTGATATAATATACAAAAGTTCTTTGGGAGGGCCACGGCAGGATTTAATAGAACACAAAGAATTGTATTGGCAACTGAAACTAAATGCAGCAGTGCCCCCTGTGTTAAACGATTCTATTTCTATCACCAGCGTTCTTAGGTTGATGTCATATTATGTTTAAGTTTATTTAAACCAATATTTTGCTTATTTATTCATGTCTTATAGTTTCATAGTTTCATAGTATAGTACTAGGCTATCTACCCTGGGGCATTTGTTAGCCTAGCCATAGTGATGTGGCTTTTGCCACCCCATGAAATGGTACAAAAATGTACAGAATAAATCTAGAATACTGTGCCTCTGTCTAGTAGTGACACAATGAAGGTCCCCTTATATAATAGAATTAGTTTACTGTGCCCCTGTCTAGCAGTGACACAGATGTGACCCCTGGGGTAAACGTACGATCTCCCATCCACTCATCAAGATTTCTCTTGAAGAGAGTCAGTGAGGGGCTCTGCCTAATATGAACTGGGTTCCTGTTCCAAAGCATGGGAAGCCTCTGGGTTATGAATCTATCCCTCCAGTATGTCCTATTCAAACTTGTGCCAAGGTTTGAGTCTTTAGCTCTCGTGGTCTTGATGGATTTGGATTTTTTGAGGTGGAGCATGTCCATCAGATCCTGATTGGACATGGCCTTGTACGTCAGGCAGAGATCACCTCTGAGCAGGCGGTATGCTACTGAATAGAGCTGAAGTTTCTTTAGTCTGGCAGAATAAGACATATGCTGGAGACCCTTGATCCTTTTGGTGAGGTACTTTTGTGGTCTCTCCAGCTGTTGCAAATGCCGGGTAAGGTACATACCAAATGGGGCATTGTACTCAATCATGGGTCTGATGAGGGAGGAATATAGGGGTACAATGACATCCTTGGATCTGGATGTGACTCTCTTCATGATGAGGTGTGCAAGGTAGAAAGTTTTTCTAACCACTTTGGCAACGTGGGTGTCAAATGAGAGGTCGCTTTCTACTTGGGTCCCTAGGTCTCTGATTACTTTTTCTGTACTCAGTGGGTTGCTGTCTATGTGATAGTTTGTGGGTACTTTGTTTTTTCCAAAAGGGATGACTATACATTTTTTGGCATTTAGTTTAAGGCCGTGACTACGGCACCAGTTGTCCATTTCAGTGAGGCCTTTTTGTAGGATGTGTGTGTCTGCTGGTGTATCGACTATGGCGCCTAGTTTGCAGTCATCTGCGAACTTTGTCAGCCACAACCCCCCCATGTTTGCTTTAACATCTGAGAAATAAATGCCGAACAAGAGATGTCCCAGGACAGATCCCTGTGGGACACCACTTGTGACTGGCTTTGAGTCTGACATTGCTCCAGCGATTTTAACTTCATGGGTTCTGTCCTTTAGCCAGTTTGCAACCCATCTAGTGACATAAGGGTTTACTTTTAAGCTGTTTAGCTTATCTATGATGCCTGAGTGGGGTATTGTGTCAAAGGCCTTAGCCAAGTCCAGGTATGCTGTATGGACTGCTTTGCCCTCATCAATGGCTCTAGTGACTGTTTTGAAAAAGTCAACCAGGTTTAAAAGGCAGGATCTGCCCTTTACAAAGCCGAACTGGGTGGAGTCAAGTGTCTGTAGGCCCCCTATGTCTCTGTTTATGAGTTCCATAATGATTCTTTCCATAGCTTTGCAGACCAGGCTAGTTAAGCTTATGGGGCGGTAGTTTCCAGGGTCTGTAGAGGCACCCCCTTGTGGAGTGGGACCACTTTTGCTGTACGCCAGTGTTCAGGTACATATCCCGAAGTAAGGCTAAGGTTAAATAGCATTTTTATGTGTGGGTTTAGCTCCTCTTGGAGTTCACGTAACATGCACCCCGGGATACCGTCAGGTCCCATTGATGCTGTGTTTTTTGCTTTGTTTAGGGCGGTTCTCACTTGGACATCTGAGATGACAGGGAGATTACATTCAGCTGGGATAAGTATTTCTTCTTTTGGGGGTGAAGGAGGGGAGAAATTTGCACTGAACCTGTCAGCCAGAATGTTAGCAATATCTGTGGGTTCAGTGTATTTTTTGTTGTTGTGAACCAACTCTGAGCATATCTGAGGGTTTCTGCCCAGGTTTCTAACATAGCTGAAGAAGGCTTTGTGGTTATCTTTAGTGTCCTTAGCGATTTTTCTCTCAAAGTTTGCCTTGGATGTTTTTATGAGAGAACGTAGTTCATAGGTTCATAGGTTCATAGGTTTATACTAGGCTATCTGCCCTAAGGCATTTATAAGCCTAGCCCAAATTTTTGTGGCTTACGCCACCCCTTATATGAAAAAATACTGTGCCCATTAGTTTGTTGTGCCTCTGTCCAGCAGTGACACAGAGATGATTCCCGGGGTAAACCTACGATCTCCCATCCACAGGTCAAGATTTCTCTTGAACAGAGCCAGCGAGGTGCTCTGCCTCACATGGACCAGGATTTTATTCCACAGCATAGGGAGTCTCTGAGTGATAAATCTATCCCTCCAGCACATCCTATTTATATCCGTGCTAAGGTTTAAGTCGCTTGCTCTAGTGGTTTTGGTGGATTTGGATTTTTTGAGGTGGAGCATGTCCATCAATTCCAGGTTGGACATGGCCTTGTATTTCAGGCACATGTCACCTCTGAGCAGACGGTATGCGACTGAATAGAGCTGGAGTTTCTTCGATCTGGCAGCATATGACAGATTTTGGAGTCCCTTTATCCTTTTGGTGAGGAACTTTTGGGGTCTCTCCAATTGCTGCAGATGTCGGGTGAGATACATCCCAAATGGGGCATTGTACTCGATCATTGGTCTGATAAGTGAAGAGTACAGGGGAACAATGACCTCACTAGATCTGGATGTGAATCCCTTCATGATCAGGTGGGCAATGTAGAAGGTCTTTCTAACCACTTTAGCAACGTGAATGTCAAAAGAAAGGCCACTGTCAACCTGGGTCCCCAGGTCCCTGATAACCTCTTCTGTGCTTAGTGGATTGCCACCTATATGGTAGCTTGGGGTTACTTGTTTTTCCCGAAGGGTATGACTATACATTTTTTTTTTTTTTTTAGTTTTCTGCTAATGTTGATCAGAGATGTCTTCCCTTCATGGGATTTCGCTCTGATGTGCAGTAGCTTCCTTCTTTTGTTATACAATTTGTTTATGGCTGAGGTCCACCAGACAGGATGCTTACATTTGCTGGAGAGGGACTTAGATTTGTTTGGGATTGCATGATTCATGCATTCTTGGAGATGTCCATAGAAAGCATTTGTGAAGGATTCGGCATTGTGGGATGTGGTATTCACTGGCACAGTGGGCTTAAAGGATACCATCTCAGTCTTAAGAAGAGTGAAGTCTGATTTTGAGATGTTTTTCACTGTGGTCTTTTGTGTTGGGGGTGGAGGTGGGATATGTATATCCAGGGTGATTAGTTTGTGGTCAGATCTCACTAGTGAGGGGTATACTTCCGGTGTGGAGCATTTTGTCCCCATGTTTGTGATGATCAGGTCTAGTATATTATCTCCCCTAGTGGGAGAGGTGACTAGTTGTTCCAGTGCATTTGAATTTATGAATTCCAGGAACCTTTGGGCTAGGGTATTAGGGCTAGAATAATGTACCCAATCTATGTTTGGGTAGTTGAAGTCTCCCAGTATGATGGTATTTTGCGATACATTCATATCCTCCAATGTCTTCAGGAAGGCTGAGTGGGGTTCTTGAGATTGGGAGGGTGGTCTGTAACATGCTACCAGTTGTATAGCAGTTTTGCCTATGGTTAGTTGCACCTGTATGGCCTCTGTTGCTTCATGTGTTGCTACTAACCTGGAGGTGTGGGTGTCCTTTATGAATATGGACACTCCCCCTCCCTTTGTGATTCAGCCCAGGTTTTGGGGCCGAAAAGCATGATACAAGGTATAGCCTGGTAGTGCTGGGGTGCTCTCAGGAACCTTGAAACAGGTTTCAGTTACTGCACAGACGTCGATGTTCTCCATGCTGAGGAGTGCATCAAGTGCCTGCATCTTGAGATTTAGACTTCTGGCGTTGAGCAGCATTACCCTTAGTTTTTCCATTTTGTTTTCTAAGGAGGTGGGTTTGTCTTTTGAGCCTTGCCTAAAAAGGCACTATGGGGTGGCAAGAGCCTTAGCCAATATCCGGAAGCCCAGTGGTGACAGGTGTAAGCCATCCCTTGAGCAGCGTGGCTTGTCCAACATATCATCCCAGGCAGACAGACATTGGATCCCCTTAGAATGACACCAGTACTTGAGCCAATTGTTAAAGCTGATCATCTTGTCTTTGTATTGTGGTATTATTCTTGGTGAGGGCAAGATGCTGCTCAGGGTCAGGGTCATACCAGCCTGGGCTACATAATCGGAGAGCTCCTCTATGTCTCTTTTCCTGTAGTCCAGGGAGGTACGTCTCAGGTCATTCACACCAGCATGGACAATGACGGAGTCATATTTGTACTTGCTTTGGAGTGACCTGAGTGTGTGTGTTATGTGGCGGATCCTAGCTCCCGATAGACAGCTCACAGTCACCTTCTCCTTGTTCAGCCTGGTCAGTGGGACATCAGGGTGTCTGACTATGGAGTCACCTATTACTAGTGTGTCAGGCAAGGTGTTTGGCCTTAAGGGATGCGATTGGTCGACACACTGATTTATTGAAGTATGTGTTGCATGTGTTTTGTTTTGAGGTGGTGGATTTTTGGATGTCTGCTTTGGGAGCCTCTGTTGTTTTGGTAAGTTTTCTATTAGAGTCTCTGAGTATGTCTTTGTGTTTTTATGTGTTTGGTTTGCAGTTGTGGTAGGTCTATGTGGGACTCGGATTGTTGTGTGTGTGGTTGCCATCTCCTCCTGTCTGGTCATGCCAGCCCTGAGTTGAGAGAGTTCAGCCTCCAGCTTGGCTGTATAGTTGCATCTCTCACATGTATTTGTGTTTGTTGGGAGGAGAAGAGGGTTGTCTGTGTACATGAGACAATTGTAGCATTGTCTTAAGATACCCAGATTGATCAGCTGAACTGGAGATGATGCCAGTAATCTACCACTCGACATGCTAGAACAGTATAAGGGAGTGGTATACCTTTAAGGAAAGTGGATATTCACAGGGGTGGTAAGTAGATGTAGTGCTTTACTTAGTACGAGAGTGCTTACTTAGTAGAGAAGTATTGAGAACAAGTGCTAGGCTTATAATACAGTGAGTAGTCTGGTTATACTAAGAGTAGAGCTTCCTTAAGGGAAAATTTGAAGAGCAGACTTGGCGGAGCCAGAAAAAGTTTAACCTTGTTTAACCGATGCTGCGCTATGTGCACAACCGTGCAAAGCCATGCAAATGCGGATTTTAAACACTGAACTACAAAAGAGCTAGAAATGGTCCAAGACAACCAATTACTACTGCTTCTTGTGCTGAGGTCACTTCCCCCAAGGACAGGTAGGCTGCTCAAGGCTCCCCACTCCCACTGGTGAGCAAAGAAACTTCCTTCTATCCAAGTAAGGTAATGGACAACACAGAAACTACACCACAGCCCAGAATACAGCAATGCCTGTAAACTGGTATAAACTAGTCGAGGAAGGCGGGAAAACAAGGATTATTTTTTTGTTTTTTTGGTAGAAACACACAGAAAATGCAGAAACAGTGATAAATTAGTTACACAGGCTAGCACACTTTAGTGGGCAGCCTCCACAGTTAAATTAAACAAACAAACAAGCAAACTTTCGATCAAATTCGACTAAAATGTAACTTTAAGTGCAGATTTTAAAATAATGCAGCAATCAGTTAAAAAACAGTTCAGGTTTGCTTTTTTTCCAAGTGAAAAAAAAGCAAAGATACTTAAATCCAGAAGGTAGTCGCTTTTCTGAGTTCCCTGCTGCTAGGACCACTCTGTAAACCCACGTGGAGCTTGTCTGAGCAGTATAGCCAGAAAAAAATGCCCAGAGGCGGATTTTAAACAGTGAACTACAAAAGAGCTAGAAATGGTCCAAAACAACCAATTACTATAGCTTCTTGTGCTGAAGTCACTTCCCCCAAGGACAGGTAGGCTGCTCAAGGCTCCCCACTCCCACTGGTGAGCAAAGAAACTTCCTTCTATCCAAGTAAGGTAATGGACAACACAGGAACTACACCACAGCCCAGAATACACCAATGCCTGTAAACTGGTCTAAACTAGTCGAGGAAGGCGGGAAAACAAGGATTTTTTTTTTTGTTTTTTTGGTAAAAACACACAGAAAATGCAGAAACAGTGATAAATTAGATACACAGGCTAGCACACTTTAGTGGGCAGCCTCCACAGTTAAATTAAACAAACAAACAAGCAAGCTTTCGATCAAATTTGACTAAAATGTAACGTTAAGTGCAGATTTTAAAATAATGCAGCAATCAGTTAAAAAACAGTTCTGCTAGTTCAAGGTAAGCTACAGAAGCTATTCCAAATGAACAAAAGCAAAGATACTTAAATCCAGAAGGTAGTCGCTTTTCTGAGTTCCCTGCTGCTAGGACTACTCTGTAAACCCACGTGGAGCTTGTCTGAGCAGTATAGCCAGAAATAAACGCCCAGAGGCGGATTTTAAACAGTGAACTACAAAAGAGCTAGAAATGGTCCAAAACAACCAATTACTACAGCTTCTTGTATGCTTCTTAAATGTTATGGTTCACCTATTTTAATATAATATGTAGTTTTTATTTTATAGCATGTATATTGTATGTAGGTAGTGGAGTTTTTTTAAATGGCATTGCACCTGGGTAGGTGTGTCTGTAACCATGTGACTTATTAGGAGGGTTATTTAAAATTGGGTATGTGAAGTTTTTAGTAGATTCTGAAGAAGTTGTGATACATTCTTATGAATGCGCTCAGTCTTGCTTGAATAAAGTGGAATTTGTGGTCACCTCCATGGTTTTCTGCAGTCTTTTTCCTTCTGTTTTTTAAATATCTGCCAAGAAGAAGACTGTTGAATATATAAGAATCATGTTCCAAAATTGAACCAATGACTGCTTTAACTACTTTGCTCTTAAGACTGTCCTTGACTCTTAAATTCTGTAAGTAAATTATGCACCTCTGGTTAATATGCTTGTATTCAACAATTCAATATTTAGTAGAGACTGATTTTCTTCACTCCAGAGCCCTTTGTAGGCTAAACAAAGTTTACCCCTCAGATATCTGTAACTTATTGAAAAGAGGCCAGTCTAGAAGGATATGAATTATCTCTGCAGTAATGATACACATTGTACATTTTCACTGAATACCTTCCGAAGACCAGGATATCACCTTTCTTGTCAGAGCGAAACATGCTGTAATCAATGAATTTAGAAAATATGAGCAGCGCTGCAATTCTCAGGCTTAAAATCACTCCCTATGGGGTGTGACATCACCGTAACCAAATGTAGTCCTGTAGCAGGGACCTTAGATCAGGTATTGATATTATTGGCAAGTTTGATTTAACCAAAATGCTTTGGAACATACATTTTTTTCTTTGGGGAAACCAGTCACATTTCAATTACATGCTAGATAAAAGCTGAAATATATTGAGTTATTGTTAGGTATATGATTTAGAATTGCTACTGCTGCTGGACACTGTATAAGGTGCATTTTTGGAGTATTACACCTACATGCCAATTATACAGGTCTCATGTAGTACAGCAGCAGTTATTATGTGTGTTATGAGTTGCTTGAGGTACTAAGTTGTGCCAGATGATATGATGTTAAGTGGGCACGGATTACACTTAGTATTACTACACATTGTCATTCAGAGCCACGTTTAGTATCACTACACATTGTCATTCAGAGCCATCCGTGGCACATTCATGTCATTCTGGGCCCACATTCATTATTTTCTAAGACAGATGTACCTCTGTACATGTTTGCATATTACTATGATTCATAAAGATAAATGAAAAAAGCATAATTTACATAAAACACGTGTAAATGGCCCTGAAATTAATTTTGCTAATACTCAAGGTAAGTGGCAAATGTTTTAGTATACTGCAAACTTGTTAAAGTAAGGAAATATTGAAAAAATATTATAATTTAATGAGACACTTAAAATAAGTGGAATTTGTGATTTAAAGATAGGAAATGTTGCTTTTACATTTGTGATGTGTATATTATGATGGAAATGAATGACCATTGTAATTAATATGAGTACAGTGCAAGAAGAGAGCAAATGATATGGTAGGATGTGCTAGAAGAAAGGCCAGGCAGAATGTAATTTCCTGTAGCACTACAGTGTGTGTGTGTGTGTGTGTGTGGGGGGGGGGGGCTCTGACAATTATTCAGTTAACACCAAATGAGGAATACCTTTTCTATATCTGCGGGTATGACCATGACACAGAATATGGTGGCAGAGGAACAATTAGTGGTGGTCTGGACACTGGTGGATATTATAAATGTCTGCAGCAGCAACATTCGCTTGCTCATGAAGGCTGGTTTAAAAGCAGTAACAAATATTTATAGGCATGATCATATTAAACATGTGACAATTATTTATTATTTGGTGGGCCTTGTTTATTGGCAGAGAATGGTAATGAAGGCAGTGTTTATGGTTAACTGTTCCACTCACCCCTTTATAAGCATACAGCAGTGGGTGCCATTTCATTATCAGTAATGTTATCAAATCATTTTTTACAGAGCAACATCAGAAACAAACAGTTCCACTATACTGATACATTTGGATGACATCAGCAGCAGAACTGGTCTTGGCAATGATACTGCTGCTGCAGATGATGACATAGTTACATTTATGAGGCAGCCTTAGGAAAGTAGCTTGCAGTCCCCAAGTTTAATGGCAGGATCGCAGACCCCCACAATATGTTAGTAACTCTGCAGGAAGTGAGAGTGCATCACAAAGTCACTCACATGATGATATTACACTCATCCATTAAAAGACTGAACAACCATGTTCCTCAACACCAGTATCTGCAAACACAGAGGAACGTTTTCAGGATGATAGTAGATATTCAGCGGTAACAGTTTTGACAGAGACACCTTTATAAAGGTCAGCCAAGTGCTGATATTTGTTACAGTTACCCCAAGAAACACGTAAAGCATTGGCTGTCCAATAGAAAATGTGCTGTGATATTGTTAGGACTCAGAGCACTGCCACAGACAGTCAGCTGGAAATGTTCAGAGTCTTGCATGGTATGAAGCTATGGCGCGCATCATCATGGACCTGCTTATGAAAGATATAGGCAATCTCCAAACTCTTGACCCCACACAGTTTGGCTTTGTCAAGGGGAGATCCTGCCTGATGAACCTGGTTGACTTCTTCAAGGCAGTCACCAAGGCTGTGGATGAGGGTAAGGCAGTGCATGCAACCTCGCTGGACCTGGCCAATGCCTTTGATACCATTCCCCACTCAAGTATCATTGATAAACTCACCAAACTAGGCATCAATCCTTACATCACTAGGTGGGTTGAAAATTGGCTCACAGACAGGACCCACAGAGTGAAAGTTGTAGATTCCAAGTCAGATTGTCAACCAGTCATGAGTGGAGTCCCACAGGGCTCGGTCCTGGGCCCTCTCCTGTTTGGCATCTACTTCTCAGAAGTCCAGGCCAACACAGAAGGACTTTGGCTGACACAGTTTGCTGATGACTGCAAGCTAGGAGTCATTATCAACTCCCTATGTGATGCAGACATCCTGCAAAAGGGCCTCTTTGAGACCAATAACTGGTGTCAGAACCATGACCTGAAGCTTAATGCCAAAAAATGCATTATCATCCCCTTTGGAAAAAACTCAGTTCCCACAAATTACCACATTGATGGCAGCCCACTAAACACTGATGGGGCCATAAGAGATCTGGGCACCCAGGTCGACAGCCACCTCACATTCAACCACCACATTGCGACTGTGGTCAGAAAGTCCTTCTACGGGGCACATCTTATAACCAAAGGTTTTGCATCCAGGAAGAAAGAGGCCATCATCCCTCTCTACTCATCCCTCATTAGACCAATCATCAAATATAATGCCCCATTTGGCATGTACCTCACCAGACAACTACAACAGCTGGAGAGGCCACAAAAGTACCTTACAAAACAGGATCCTAGGCCTTAAACACATGTCCTACATGGACAGACTCAAAAAACATCAGCTGTTCTCAGTCTCTTATAGTCTACTTAGAGGTGATCTCTGCTTGACTTACAAAGCCATGTCCGACCCAGTCCTACTTGAAATGCTACACCTAAAGAAATCCCAATCCCCCCGCACCACATGTTCCAGAGATCACACCCTCATACCACAATTAACATAACATGCTGGAGGGACAAGCTCATCTCCCAAAGACTGCCCTTACTCAGGAATAAGCTTCCCATTCATGTCAAGCAGAGCACCTCACTGGCCCTCTTCAAGAAAAATCTTGATGAATGGATGGGTAACAGAAAGTTCACTCCAGGGATCATTCCAGTTGCCCTGTTGGATAGGGGCACTGTGAACTAACATCAGGTGGCATGGTGCCTGGGCATTTTTTTTTTTTTGGGCTAAGCTTGTAAAAGCTCCAGGGCCATTAGCCTAGTACACACCTATGAACTTATGAAATAGGATTTCCAGCACTACTCAGAAATGGCAAAGAGTAGGGATAATGCTATGATTACACTGATGTATAGTATATTGGCACACCAAACATCACTGGCTGCCTCCATTCGTACAGTAGTTAGGACACACCAGAGTCCAGCTGGAAACAGTCTTACAAGGGGAAAAGGATTGAGTATGGTCTACACATGTGGGGAGAAATCACATGATAATACAATTGGTTATCAGGAAAGTAATGCAAGTAGTCAAGTTGAACAAGCACAAGAGTTTTTGCAGGCCATATCAGCATTCGTGTACACCTAGCAGAACCTCCCATTCAAGGACATGATCACAGTCAATGAGCATTGTCAGATCAGTGTCTGCAAAATCACCTACATAAAGTGTCATGATATCAGACCAACTCATCTTACAGTTCTCATAGTAGGCCCTCTTCAAAATCACGTGCACCATTATGTAGCCCATCTTTTGAAGATGTGCATAACTCATTTGATCGTGAACTACTGTGAATCATGTCTGACAATTTTATAACTTTACACTTTCCACCAAAGATGCAGCTGAATGGTTAACTTGAATGTGAATAAGATAACAAAAAAGAGAAATATTGTGTGTGGGGATCCAACATTGGAAATGTATGCATTTCATTTCTGCAAACTTACTACTTAAACCATCAAGGAAAAGTGGATAAAAGTTAATGTTATATGTGTTACTATTGTTACATGTGGCAGTTACCTATAATATAAAAGTATTAATACAGAGACATATAATAAGAGAATTACATATTAAGATGAGTGTTCTGCCATGTAAACTAACACTGATCCCACTTCACCCTCCCCATTGCACATAAGATGACATTTTTATGTCTCCAAAGTAACAAATTATTGTGTATGACAACATAAAAATAATCTGATGTGCAGTTCCACAACAAACAAGAATTTGAGAAAAAAATAGCATAGTATAAAAACAGTATTGTACATTTTCATTCAATTGTGATGCATTATATCATAAAATATTGAAATGTTGGGGACTTTTCAGTACTTCAATACTTAAGTAAAGTACTACAGTAGAATTTGTTCATCAAGAAAAAGAAAAATGATGTGATTATTATGTATATAATGCTTTACAACATCACTGAATAGGAGTCTGTGAGCACTTGGACATGACATTTACTGCCATTAATATAATTAAATGCTGTAAAAGAAAAAAAAAATGTTTAAGATGAGAGATAGAATGTCAGATAAATAGTGACAGCAGACCACACAGCAGAGCTCACAGATATCACTGCATGCATCAGTCATACTTTATGTATTTTGCAAAAAAGGAAACACGAACTTGAATGCCCTGGTCCATAGTTCTGGACTAGATGCTGCCTCTTTAACTACACAGCTGCATGCCATGTAGGAGCTTGCTGCATGGGGTTCCTTACTACTGCTGCTTGTGGGATTCGAAATTGGTGCTGCAATGACAGCATGGGTCACTTCACCACGAGGCCAGCAAATGCTCTTGCTATGTAGAATGTAACATGCAATAAACATCCTACATGCAGTAACTGTATCATACTGAAGGGTATCCCCAGACTAATCCAGGCATCCAAAATAATTCTTCAGGACGCCAGATCTTTTTGATGACACTACAGGTTTAGGACAGGGATGTGTTAAAATGTCTCCTCTGCAGCTCAACTTGGATTTATCACTGCTGTTATGAGCCATGACTCCAGTGGATATCCAGTATCTCCAGAAAAAAAGATAAAGTAAGGGGGGAGGGGGGCAGGGAGGCAAACAAAAATTGAATATTCATTAGTACATTCTAACATGAATAACTACTTAAATAAATATAAAAAAAATGTTTTTCCACTTACCAATAAGATGACCATTGGGCATCTTACATGCAGGAAGAGGTGGTATGGCTAGCCAGTGTGCCAGATATGGGAATCATGTGCACTTCCAGGATGCTGGGCAGAGATGTTGGTAATGCACCCCCATGCATTACACTCTACCTGGCAAATTAATGGAATAGTAGCCCTTCCTATTAATAAAACAATCACCCTGTGGATCCAGAAGCTGCCCTAATTGCAACATGGGTGCAATGTATTACACAAAATATCTCAGAGAAACTGCCACCCCATAAAAGGCAGATATTGTTCTTGCTCAGTCCTGAGGTGACACTAGGAAGTAGATGTACTGAGCCACATGAGCCAAGAGTACATCTAGGAGCTGCTGCAGTATCCTCGAGGCAGTAGCTTATGACATCCTCAGCATGTCCACAGTCTGCCTCTGGAAGGTCCTCGTGGCAAGTATAGTGAGGACTACACATACCGTATTGTCCAGAGGGACAGGAAGGCCATGCATTCCTCCAGCACTGGGGTAAAACATATGCACTAAGACCCTTATACTGTCCCTGTCCACTCTGAACCTATCAGGCATTTTCTCATTGCCAAAGTTATAATGAGTTCTCCTTTGTTTATATTTTTACCTTCTTTGCTGACAAGCACCGCTGGTTGAAAATGATTTTGTCCTAGCCAAGACAATCAACCCACATCTGGAAAGAGCAAATCTAGTAGTGAGTAACAACATTATTATGGATTGCAAATCTGATAGATTTGTCAAGACTTCCCTTTATATAATGTATGTGCAGACAAAAGGAATAAGGACAGAAATTTCACTATGAATTGCAAATGGTGTAGAAAATACTTTATTAGCATACATCGAATTATATCATCCCTTATTTACATTTCATTATTAGTAAATTTGCATAGGATCATTTGAGGTCATCATGCATTTGCATAAATGTCCTCTATGACCCACAGCTCAGCTGCGCTCATTTGCAGACCTCACAGATAACCCAAATGCATCTGGGTAAATGACTATGAATACTGCCCCAGACATTTAAAAGAAATACAAATAATATTGGATGAAGTATTTATCAGCAATACTGTCATTATCTTGCCAGAAAAATGTTTGCTACAATACATTCTAAATAAAGAATGTAGGACCTTGATGCCTGTGGTCCAGTCAGGAAAGATATGGGCACTGCTCCCAAACTGAGTGTAGTTTCATGGTCACATCCTTATTTCTGTCTAACATAAGCATAAATAAATCAATTTTTATCACAAACTGTATTTTGTTTCAGTCCTTGTTCCTTCTAAAGTAGGCAAAAATCATTACTAAATCTATGAAAACCATGAAAATAATTTTAGAAACAGGCCTCATTTTCTTTCATTAATTCATAAATTATAGGTTCTTAGGTAACTACTAGGCTAGATGCCCATGTGGGCCATTATAAGCGTAGACAATTTCTCTATCAAAGGTGAGAATGAAACCCTGTACTTTATTAGTGTGAGGTAAACACCTTAACCATTATACCAACTACAACCCCTGAAATTATCTTAGAATCACTGGGGTGTTAAATGAGAAGGAAGGGGGTATATCTGTAACTTCACCAATCACTAGCCACATCAACTATTACAGGTTCATAGTTAAGTAGTGGGCAGTTTGCCTTTGTGAGACATTTTAAGCCTAGGCAGTTTTCCTCAAAGGTAAGAATCAAACACTGTATCTTGTGCCTGTGAGATAAGTGCCTTAACCATTATGTCAGTCTCCTATATCCATTCAGTGCTCATGGCATATGTCTCAGCTCTTACTCCAGTTTCAGCTTAGTTTGAGTTATACTTTTGCATAATATAGACACAATAGTGGTCTCTACCAAGTTAGAAAGGGAGTGCTAGAAATAGCATCTTAAAGACTGCACAAGTCTGACATTCTACCATTTGTACCAATTTTTGTCTGTGAAGGGCAGAGTAAGATTTTAGTACACAGCATCGCAAATCATTAATTAAAGATAGTGTCCATGACATTATCAATTTTCCTATTACTATAAAGACTCACATATCAGGGCAGCAACTTTATTTGCCAACAAAATGCCTAGTGAAAGATTATTTGTGGTCACAGAGGCACAGTGTGAAGGAACAAAGTAAAAACAGCAGCAGGACACAATGGTTTTCAGTACAGTCTTCAGGTGGGATTAGGCTCCTGTGACAAGACACATCATAATGAATGATCCCAATTTTTGAAGACAGAATATAGTGATGAAGAAAATAAGAATGAGGCAACCATTTCTGAAAAAAAGTAAAAGATAATCATGGAAAATTAGAAGCAAGAATGACATGAAAAGCATGCAGTTTCAAGATAAGAAAGGGTAAAAAATAAAAATAAGGAAGGAGCACTACAGAAGCAGAAAAACAGAACATGTGGCAAAGCTAAAAGTTCATGCACTTAACATATAATGATACTAAAACAACAGAAGTGAAAGTCCTCAAAGCGGAGTTATGTTTAATTAGGGTGGGATACTAATATACTGAATGGAAGAATATTGCAATGAGGCATAATGTACAGGGGCAGCTTATCAAGTTAACCAATCTATCTACCCAAACGTTTAAATACAAAACCTAGTTATTAACAAAATTATGTGTATACTTATCACAATGTGTCCTTTGACAAGAAAATAGTTCACAGTTTTAGATTCTATTCATAATAAATCCAAATCTATCCAAACTGTGCTTCTCAACTGACCAGATTTTTGCAGAATGTCAAGAGTTTTACCTTATCTTTTGGTGTGATCCTCATACAATTTATGTTTTTTCTGATAAATCACTTAGGAATGAAGTCACTAAATAATGAAATACATTTATGCTCCAGACTTCACGTCCTTCAGAAAATGTATACTAACAGAAAGCCTGTCATTCTAGCAACTTTCTCAGTTTATAAGAGCAATATTTAAAATTTGTCCCGATTTGTGGACCATTATTCCTCCCATTATTTTAGGATTTGTTTAGATTTTTTGTGTGAAGAGGATGAGCAGTATCATCCAAACTTAAATGCAATACATGGATACTGCAAAATTATCTGATATCATTATGTATTCTTTGACAAGAAAGATTTTCACAGTTTTACACTTTTTTGTTATACACACACTTTTACCATAGAAAATTCTTAAAATAAATAAGAACCATGTGAATACTATAGTTTATCTCTGTCACATTTTGGTGACTCTTAATGTGTGATATAGTTTTAAATGAAGATTTGTTTTCCCAAGCCCTTATTATAACAACTGTGGAATCATTGCCAACCAGATTTACTCTTTGAAGTCTTCTGAGTCTTAGTGTAGCAGTAGTGGTCAGTGCTATTTATTATTTCCAAGACTCAGTAATAATAGCATTTCAAGAATGCTCATCCTCTAGCCCCCACCCCACCCTCAATTTACTGCAGTTAAGGAAACGATGTGCACATCACTGTCCTATATGCTGATAATGAAGTAGATGCAGCCTTATTAGGCTTAGGCTTTTCAAACCAGGCAGTCAATGTAAATTTTATTTTTAAATATTTCTACATTACTGTAAGTCACTAGCCATATATAGAGCTTTATCAAATATTTTATTTTAACTTCCAAACAAGTTGATAACACTGTACAAGTTGTCCAGTTTTGTATTTAAGTTTTGTTCTTTCTAAACTATACTTTAATTTCACATCTGTTGGTTTACTATTTTAATATAATTAAATGTAAAGCTTTCACTACTTTGTTAATATCCCTTTTTTTAAATTTCTCCAAATCTTTTGGGTTTCTAATACCGTGACAGGATTGGACCCCATTCCTAAGTCAAAGTACAATTAAAGTTCATGAAATTAATATTGTTTCACTCTTTGATGTCAGCCAGTAGTGCTCATAACAGTATCTGCAACATGCCCAGTAATGACTCCTCCTACAATTCATATGGAGTTACATGGATTGGTAACATATCTTAATATGATTGTAAACTCTGTTTTATAAGACCCGTTGCTCCTACTACTATTGAAACTATCTGGGTATCTTTCTTCCACATAGTTCTCATTTCTGCCTGCAAATCCTGGTATTTTATGACTTTGTGTCTTTCTGCACACAGGACACTATAGTCACTGGGTGTGATGATTTCAAAGATCAATGCTACTTTTGTCTTCTTTTCTTGGACCACTATATCTGTTTTTCTAGCATCTATCTTTTGAACTGTTGGTAATGGATGATCCCATGTGATGTAGAATTCATCATTTCCTATTGGCTCATATTTCCAGTATTTTTCAGCCACTTTAATACCATAATGTTTGCACAATCTTCAGTGCAACAGTCTCACCACATTATTATGCCTTTCAGTATATAGCCCTTCTGCCATTAGTATGTCACAACCAGCAACGAGGTGTGGAACAGTTTCCAATTCGGTTTTACAAAACCTACATTTGTCTGTTTCTCCCACATGTTCAATGGACTTTGTAAATCAACGTGTACATAGCCCACTATCTTGTGCTGCCAATATTAGCCTTTCATCTTTGGTTTGAACTCACCTCTCTTTAACTATTCCTGTGTTCTTTCCTGATCAACATGAGGTTCTTCCAGAAGTTTTCTATACTTGCAACTATATTTATGCTTTTTCCACATTTCTTACCTTCTCATCTGGTCCTTCACCTTATATTCTTTCTTTTGTTTTTTGGCACATTCAGTTGCTGCCTGATTTTTATCTACTTCTGGTTTGATTTCCATTCCTGCTTGACGCCGACATGCTTCTTGTAGCCTAAGCAGGGAAGTCATCTTAGATTTAGTCTCCTCATGTTTCAAAACTTTCACTACGTTTGGGTCTTGTGGGGTCAACAGATATGTGTGGAGTCCCACGATTGCAGATATATATATGTAATCAGTTTCAAGGAGGCCCATCCCTGCTTCAGAACAGGGCATATATAATCTTGGTATGCACTGATGTTTGTAAATCATTTCTCCCCTATATTACAATGTCAATGTTTTTGTATGCTTGCATTTTTCTGTTTTTTTTTTTTTTGTTGTTTTTTTTAGGATTTGTAATATTTTAAGACTTTAACTGTTACCTTGGCCTGGGGTCATTGCTGTAAAGAGTCCTAGGAGTAGACTACTAACCAGATTAATTAACAGTAATAAATAAGGAAATTAAAATGATTACATTTTCCACATCTACATTACAGAGTCTTTTGTACAATAAAATCATCTAGTCAGTCAGTTTCTATTACAAACGCACAAAAACAAACGATTTTTTTTTTTTTACTTTTTCCCTCTCTGAACCATGTACAAGCTTATGAAATACCCTTAAAACATCAAACAGCTCACCTATTTGGGTAAGAAAGCTGTATCAATTAATACTACTTTTAATAAAAATAACAATTTACCATTATCTTTTTTCAAGGTTCATAGGTAGGTACTAGGCATGCAATCATGTAGGACATTGAGTAACCTACCTCAGTTTTTAACTTTCCCCAGACCACTGTCTGGTTACTCAACTTGCCAAAAGTGATGCATTAGGCAAATGAAGTCTGAAAATCTCAAACCGTAGACTAGAGGAAATAGCTTATTAACGCCTCATAGATCTAATTCTCTGCAGCAACTGGCTGAAAGTTCAAACCTTTATATTTTAGCTGTCCATCTGAGGGCTGTCATTGTGAATACATGCACAAGTGTGCTTGCATGCATCTATGCGTCTGTAACTATATAATCATGTTTTATGATATCTAATGATCTTGATATGATAGTTATTTCATACACATACTAAAACATACAAACATAAATATAATCTTCCAAACAAAGGCGGCAGGACACTGCTATGTCTCAAAGAATTTATTAAAACCTCAAAATACAGAATACAGGATAAGTCAACCTTCATCAGATAAAACATTCAATACTATCAGACTATTTAAAAAGGCATTGACCAATGACAGTTTAATTATTACTTCATTCAATCCTGGGCTTCTGTGAGCCATCAATTCTATAATCCACCTGGATTCATCAAGCTCCATTAGCTGCTTAATATCCCCTCCACTATTGTTTAACTTTATATTAACTATAGCCCTAAACCTAAAGCTGTGTGTAGGATGTTCTTTTATATGCCTGTACAAAGCATTGTGTATATCACAATTTCTAATACAGGAAAGATGTTGCAAGACCCTCACTTTAAGCATGTTGTTTGTTTTCCCTACATAAAAACAGGGACACAATAAACACTCAGCCAAATATACTATGTCTGTAGTTCTGCATGTAGCCCTCCCTTTCAGGTGAAAAATTCTACCAGTCACCGGATGTCTAAAAGAAGTCTCCTTGTTAATAAAATTTATTTATTTATTTATTTTATTTTACATTTGTTGACCGGGCTAGTCTAGCTGGATACATGTCCATTTTCAGTAGAGGCCCGGGGAGAAAAGCTCCACTTATAAACTTTACTGATGCTAAGTATAAAAACAGTTAAGAAATAAATTCTAATATAAAAAAGTAATAAACAAGTGGTATAAAAAAGAAAGAAGTAATGGAGATAAGCTCCACTTAGAAACTTTACTGATGATAAGTATAAAAACTGTTAAGAACTAAATTCTGATATAAAAAATAATAATAATTAAGTGGTATAAAAAGTAAGTGAGTAAAGAAAACATAGTAGAACAAGATAGCAGGAAGTATCTCTTAAACATTTCATAGAGATGGAAATAGCTGAAAAGAAAGTGAATTAATATTGGGGTGAGTAGGTCAGATGAACATAAAAATAATGTTAGTCAGGGTTGGTACAGGGGCACAGCCATTGTGTTTTGAGGTAAAGCTTGAGTTTCTTTTTAAAGAGAGATTTAGAAGGAAAAACTGCATGCTTTACAAATCCCACAGGGTATAGTGCCTGCAGTTGCCCTAACAGACTTCTTACTGGTAACGGACCTCTCCCTACATAACAGGTCCTTTAAATTTTTATTCCTCCTATACCTGAAACTTGGGTTACTACCTACTATCTCCTTTAGGCCGATATTACTGGTCAAGATGTTCCAGTTCCTATGTATGATGTTACAAACATCTCTAATGTTGCTACTATATGTCAACATCAGCTTCAAACCTCCTTGTGTAAAGCTGTTGGTGTTGGAACTGGGTTGCTCTCGAGCCAAGGTTTATATCTATTCTGCCTAAAACCCTTACTGCTGTCCATAACCCTATTGACCAAACCTTCTTCATAACCCCTTTCTCTAAAACAACCTCTAAGTTTGGTCACCTCTTCCTCATACTGTGTATCGGCCATACTAATCCTAGAAATTCTACTGACTTGCCCATGTATGATATTGGGAAATGCATGCTGTCAAAAGACAGCAGAGTGTTCTTCAGCAATCCTTCCTATGTCATCCATCTGCATTACACATACATCCAGAAAATCCAGTGTAGTGTAAGAGCTGTTAACGGTAAACCTCAGAAATGTGGTCGTGACAAAATTATCCAGTGAACTACTGTCCCCATTCCACAAAATAAAAATATCATCAACAAAACGTACATACATTTTGATATACTCCATCCATCCTCATTACCTAGTATGGTGGCTTTCTCCCAATGGGAGAGAACAAGATTTGATTGTACCCCCATAAACACATTGTTCTCTAATACTAGGGTCAACATGTCCTTAACAAGGTTTATCTTAACATCGGTTTCACCCAAATCCTTCAAAAGCTCACCTACAGAGGCTATGCCATACTCATTGTTGATGACAGTAAATAAGCTGTGAACATCAAGTGTCACCATCAAAAGCCTACCATTGGTCTCAGCCCTATTCATCCCCCCTAAAATTTTTAAAAAATGACCCGTGGCAACCAAGACATTGTCCATCCTCTCAACATACGGCCTAAGAACAAATTCCAACCAAATGGAGATATTCTCAGTGACCCAACCTCTACCAGACACTATAGGTCTTAGAGGTGGGTCAACAAGAGACTTATGTATCTTAGGCAATGCCTTGAAGACAGGTGTAACCACCTTATCTATCCACAAAAACTTAAAAGTTTCTTCCATGATCTGCATATTTTTAAGTAACAACCCCAAATGGTTGTGTACCCTATCAATCACCTGTTTAACACCTAAAGGGTTGATCAAAATGTATGTGCTATCATCTGATAACATGTCATTTAACTTATTATTATACCAAACTGTATCTAACACCACTACCGCTCTACCTTTGTTGGCCATCTTAATGGTCAGATCCATATTATCACTCAAATCTAACAATGCTTGCCTTTGTGCTTGACTTAAATTATAATATTTACTAAACTCACCCTCCTGAAAATACCTCATCAAATCACGTTCACACCCATTTATAAAAAGATTCATAGCGGGCGAAAATGGTGGAACAAAACTGCTAGGTTTTCTTAATGTTGAACTGTTGAAATTGCTTTCACCAAAAATTTGTTTCAAGGCCACATTATGACAGAAAAACATTAAGTCCATAACAACCTCATTGTAAGCACAAGTCCTGCTAGGCACAAAGGTTAAACCTTTATTTAAAACCATCAACTCATCTTCAGTTAACCTATGAGATGATAAATTATGAACAATACCAGTGTCCATAGTAGCAGTCAGTTCAATATTCTCCTTCTCTTGCTCATATCCCTGTCTTCGCTCAAGGACCTTTTCCAGGCCCCTTTCTTCTTTACCGGTGCTGGTAACATTTCCAAAAAATGTCGTTGGCCTTGTACAGTTTTAGGGCGTGCTCCTGCCCTACACTCTCCACAGTCGGGATCCCCGATGCCAAAACAGCCAGAGTAATGTCCTTAGAACCTGTCGCCACAGCTTCTGTGGATCCATTAACTGTCCTCACCTGTTGAGGAACCAACGCCGTGTCAGCGACAGAGGCCTCTGCCTCACTAACCAAATCTGAGACACCATCCCTGGTTGTAAGCTCTCCTTCCATCCGTTCAGGTAAAGTAGTCGGTTCACCACCTATATCTAAAGAAACCAAAGTGGTAAGGCAATCATGATGGCCATGCCCCTCCTGCTGACATGTAACCGCTTTCCTACCTCCTCGTACATTGCTGGTAGAGAGTTGTTTTTTAAATCTTGGCCAAACAAATATGTTACCACTGGAAAAATCCTCATAGTCTCTTTGCAACTTGCCAACCTTCTGCAACCATAATTTCTCATTGTTGTCCTTTTTCACCTCTTTAAAAATTATATCTTGCTGAAGATGAGATATTCATCTTATTTATTTTTCTTCTTTTGTTTTTATCTATTTAGTATCAAATACTAAATCCATAACTTCACAAAATGCAACTAACAATCAGACATAACACTTATTTTTAAGGTATGATTCAAATGCCATGGTATAATCTATGAAAATATTAATCACTATTCTCTTCTTTCTGTCTAATATGTTTTTCATGTTTCTTTCTTTTTATTCTGTATATAAATATCTTCAAAAATTATTATTAAAATCAACAGTAACTGAAAGTCAAGAACTGTATTACAAATTGCTGGTTGCAAAATGTCATCACTTTCCAGAAGTCAATACTTATAAAATGCATAATATTCGGGGGCACTTCACACAGAAAGGGTACCAATAGAATAATGTGTTGCACCTTTTCTGCTAACCTAAAATTTACCTTTAGTCATCTAGTTCATTTTACTGCACAGTTTTTTTTATGTAAATCTTTTGAACAAGCAATGCAAGCAGCTATGTAAAGATTAGGTTTATGTATTTTTAACACAAGTAAGAAATACAGATTATGTTCGAAAATAGATTTACAGCAAATGTCACAGGCTCCTTTAATAACTTAATGTCAATTTAATGCACTAATCATTTTAATTCATAGATGTTCTGTTTTATGACATGTCTGCATAATATAAAAACTTTAATAAGTTGGCTATTCAAATCTAAATTATGTTTTGGATAGAAATGAATTGGTAGGATGACTACAACTTAATTTAAAGACTCCAGCAAAGATTCAGTATATGCAAGCATACAGTCACATGCATGCAAATACACAAACAAGCACACTCGCATGCACACACACACACACACACACACACACACACACGCACACACACACACACACACACACACACACACACACACACACACACACACACACACACACACACACACACTATGCATCATTTTGTAAAGTCAGCTATTAGATAACCCTGTGAGCACATTAGCAGTGTTTCTGTCTTTACCATTTTTATTTCTGATTTAAAATCAGACCTTAATGACTGGCTGTCTTTGGTCCTAAACTGCCTACAGAAAGGATGAACAGAATGTAAGCCAAACGTTTTACAAGACATCTGATTTCCTGTCTTTATACAGTGGGGATAAAAAAATGGTGCTATCTGCTGTACAAAGCATTCACTCTCTGCCCATCACAACTACAAAGGAGCTTTGTCAACTGCAGAATGATTACATCTAGTCACTTCTGGGGATACCTGTTTTATTTCAGGTACTTGAAGCCTTTATGCACTTGAACTCACATCCCCACCACTAGTACTGATAATCAATAATGCAAAAAAAAAGGGAAAAGAAAGAAAGAAAATGCACATGTAGATTATGAAAAGGTATTAGACAATATGGACACATTGGGATGAATGGCAACTCTCTATTACATAAGATGCCTAGCAGCTCTATAAGGCCCAGCCTTAGTCGTAGTCATTCACCGTAGAGCTTTGCAATTTATTTAGCATGTAACCTACATTCATCTTGGAAATATTTAGTAGTTTTATTGTGGTGTTATGTTGATGCCCTGGCTATGGTTCAATATAACTGTTTAGCAAGTCGAATTTGGATAAAAGATGTACAACTGAGCAGAACTTAATGATGATTTTTAGTTGATGGTCATTTGATTGCATGTGTTTTTTATATCATCTTTTGGATTTTGTTCTACAGTGAGCATACCTCATGAGGGATTTTTTTTTTCGTATGCACTTTAATTGGATTGTAGTTCGATGGGTTGATGGAAGGGTAACTGAAGTTTTTTTGAGTTATCAGAGGACCAGAGAAAGGGCATTACTATGACAAGCTGAGGATTAGTTGCCATTTGAAGGTGCAGAAAGTGGAAGAAGAATAGAGTTTATGTTTTGACAATCTAGAAGCAATCAGAGCCATGTTGTAATGGAAGATAATGTTTAGTTTTTACAGTAATTGGGATGTAATGTTGTATGTCAGGAAATATATTTTAGGTCTTAGTATTGTGAAATGGGGTTTAGGGAGAACTCAAATGGATCTTTAACATTGTTTAGTTTTCTATACCTAAGTTTATATTTTTATGAAAGTCCTTATCTGTTTATGAGTCTGTGTATATTTTGTTACTGGTGAATACTTTGTAGTAGTTGATCTTAAAGAGCTGGGGTTGTGGGTCAAAACGGCTGCATGGAACAGGTGAAATTAAATAGACACTCCCTGGGGTTGGTTGGAGATGTAATGTGGAAGGGGAGTGAAGTGGGTCCCCAGTCAGTTTCATTGACAGCAAATCAGTGTCTACATGGGCACTGAGAGCTTAGGCCAAACCTTTCGTGACTGCACCTAAGTCAAGATAAGGTTGGTAAGTCAAGGGTAAAAATTCTGTACAATAATACACATATACTAACAGTAACAGTACAGGAAAACTGAGCCCATGAGGAAGAAATTAAAGGCTAGTACAGAACTGCAAGGAAGCCCTCAGTAATAAGTGCTACTAGCCTGTGTTTGTATGGGTCTAAAATGGGTGGCTAGAGGGCAGAAACTGTTAACTTAGAATAGTGATCGTCTGCAGCAATGCAATGCACGATTAGGACACCTTTACAGTTTAAAGCTGCTAGTATTCCAGACTGATTGCAATGCTTTATTAAACAAAAAAGACATTACTGCTCCTCTTCAGATCAGACTTGTATTTATAGCTTTTCTCAGATTTACTAATGCAAGGCCTAATTTTCAGAAGATGGGAGAGTTGATCTCAAATGGGCACTTGGAGTAAAGTCTAATTTTTTCATTCCACCCATAAAAAGAGAACAGAGAAAAGGTACAGCATTGCTTGCAAGGGTGTCACTTTACAAAAATGTTCATTAATATCCATGTGCTGAGACCTGCTGTTAGGATTAAGCCCAAACAAGTAAAGAACCATTAACCTCATCATACACAAAATCTTACTTAAGATCTTGTCTTACAGAACACCAAGGTTGGGATGCCAATACTGATTTTATTTCAGACAGGAAAAAGCTAAAGGAGTCTTCATAGGCTCATACAATCATAGGAGATTACTAGGAAATCGACCCGGAGGTCATTTTAAGCCAAGTCGTTTCATCCCAATGTAATACCATAGAAATGCTAATTAATACCCAGGATTGCATTTAGTGATTACTGCCCATGTCCAGAAGGGTTGTGGGTGCTATCTGCAGTAAGAATTTACTGTGCCCCATCCACTTGTCCAGGTTCTTCTTGAACAGTGTCATAGAGGTGCTCTGTTTCACATTAATTGGTAGTCTGTTCCAAAGATGGGGCAGTCACTGGGAGATAAATCTGTCCGTCCAGCATGTCCTATTTAAGTCACAGGCCATATTTATGTCCCTGGAACAGGTAGCTCTAGTCCCATTTGATTTACAGATGTGCAAAAAGTTCATTAGGTTTGGGTCTTAGATTGCTCTGTATGACAGGCGTAAGTCTTCCCTAAGAAGTCTATATGATACAGAGTATAGTGGCAGAGACTTTAGTTAGTCTGTATAAGGCACATGCTGGAGCCCCTTGATCTTCTTTGGTAGAAACCTCTGAGGAATCTCCAATTGCTGCAGGTTTTTTGTACGGTACATGCCTAATGTGGCATTATACTCAATTATGTGCCGGATAAGTGCCAAATATAGAGGCATTATAACTTCTTTTGCTCTCAAGGTGATGTCTTTACTAATCAAGTGTGCTATGTAGAAAGCCTTCCTTACTATGGTAGACACATGGTGGTCGAAGTTAAGGTCGCAGTCAACTTGTGATCCCAGGCCCCTTACCACTTTGTGGGTACATAGGGTATTGTTGTTGATCGGATAGTGTGAAGAGACATTGTTTGTGCTGAAGGGAATGATGATGCATTTCTGTGCATTCAGATTGAGACGGTGACTAATATACCAGTCATTGGTCTATGTGAGACCCTCCTGGAGTATACTGACATCATTTGGGGATTCAATGATTGCACCTAGTTTGCAGTCTTGTGCAGACTTGGTCAGCCACAACCCTTTAGCTTTGACCTGAACTTCTGAGAAGTATATACCAAACAGTAGGAGGCCCAGCACTGACCCCTATGGTACCCCACTGGTAACATGCCTGCTGGTTGATGTGGAGTCACCCACTTTGATAGTGTATGTCCAGTTTGTGAGCCAGTTTGCAACCCATCTTTCAGTGAATTAGGTCCTGAATGAGACAGGTACCATATACTCGAAGCATTAAATCAGAAGACTTGCATGGAATACTGCAATTTATATCAGTATAACACCAGTGGTTTCAAGCACCCTTAGAAAATGCAAAAAAAAAGTACATCATCACCCTACAGAGTGTTAGTGTACAGATATTGCCCATTTAAAAATAAAATAACGTGTCTGCCACGTCATGGCTGTGCTGCTGTGAAGCACAAACTGAAAAAAGCCACCATTTTTACAATCTGTAAATGTGGCTTTGTTGTTTAATGAGTGTAAAATAAAAATGTAAATAAATAAAAAAAGTACCTGTGTGTGTGTGTGTGTGTGCGTGTGTGTGTGTGTGTGTGTGTGTGTATATATGTGTGTGTGTGTGTGTGTGTGTGTGTGTGTGTTGGGGATGATGAGAGAGAGAGGGGTAGAAAGAGTGCATACCTCTTAGGTTATTTGCACTGCAGCAGGCATTGAATCAGCAAGCGTTGTCTGAACAGTGAGAAGTATGAAATGCTAATGTCTGCACTTATTCACTGTCTGTAATCCTCAGTGATTTACCAGGAGATCAAAAACTGTATGAGGAACACAGCAAAATTATGCTGCAAAATCAGTGACTGCTAAGCGGTATAAGGACTTCAGTGCCTAGCATTATATGTATATATTATATTTTTCTTTCATTTCATCACTATGAGACATGTGAGGAGTGTTCTCTGTGTGTGTATGTGTGTCTGCGTGCTTCTATGTACATATGTGAGTCTGTCTGCCTGTGTGCTTCTATGTACATGTGTAAGCCTTTCTGTCTGTGCTTCTGAATGTGTGTGTGTGTGTGCGTGTGTGTGTATGTGTGTGTGTCTGTGTGACTGAACATCAAATCCTTACATAACTTATATTTCTGATGTCAAACACCCCACAACAATTATGTCAGCTACAACAAGCTTGAAACATTAGACAGGGGAACTATTTTACATCAAAAATATAAAAAAGTATATTGTAATAAAAAAGAAATACAAAACAATTTAACAGAAAACCTATTCTCTAAGTGCAATAATGTTCACCATGGTGGGTGTTATCAGGGGAAAACAGCATATTTCCAGGGGTAGTCGAATACACAAAACAACAAAAAGTAAAAACCACAAAATTCAAAACCTCGAATACCGGAAGTTTTGAATTTCGCGGTTTTACTACACACACAAACACACCATCCACCACACAATCACTGTATTACACACACACACACACACACACACACACACACACACACACACACACACACACACACACACACACACACCCTACTTAAATATTCTCACTCCGAGGTCACACTACATACAAACACACACGAAACACCACCACGCAAGCTACTTTCTCTTCACACACACACACACACACACACACACACACACACACACACACACACACACACACACACACACACACACACACACACATCACAGCAACACAACACACTGACATACACCACAGCCCCTACTCAAACCTCTTAACACACACACACACACACACACACACACACACACACACACACACACACACACACACACACACACACTTACCTGAATACATGACCATAGCAGAACTTTAGAAGTGCGAAATTCAAAACCTACAATATTCGAGGTTTTGAATTTCAAGATCTAAACTTTGCTATTATGTGGATTCGGCTTCTCGGGCTAGAAATACTGAAATTCAACATTTCAGTATTTCGAGCTTCTGAAGGGAAACCCATATATATATATATATATATATATATATATATATATATATATATATATATATATATATATATATATATATATATATATATGTGCGTGTGTGTGTATGTGTGATCTGGCATTAGCATGGAATTGCATTTGCTATTACTTTCTACTGCTTAATCTGAATTTGTATAACTGAAAATTGAAAAGTTTAGAAAAATGCTGGTACTGTATTTCACAATAGTTTTATTTACAGACCATGTTATTCATACAACAATAACATGCTTCCTTAGTGTTTTAATTCAAAAAATGTTGTACTCTGTCTGAAATTGGTTAAAATGATATAATAGACCAAATATGAAAGCTGCAAAATAAAATTGCAGCAATAAATTTTATAGCGTGTATGCCTTTTACAGCTTGCAGTAGCATGGTTACAGCATGTAATATTCAAGGAATGACTGTGGTTATTCTATAAGTAACTGATGAAGTGCAGCAGTCCTAGAGTGTTATACTGACGCAAATAATAAAAACAAATGAAATTCAAACAGTACAAGAGAGTAGCAGCCCAGAAAGAATGTTAGAAATGTGAAGACCTATTTAGTTTTCCCTTTTATGTCTTTCCTCTTCATGATTCTTTTTCTCATTTTGAGTGTTTCTGTGAACTGTGTTTTGTTGAACATTAATGGCCCTGTGATGTCTTCACACAGGCAGCAGGACAGCGGTAATAAATTGTCTGCGCCAATGTGTAATTCTAGCAGTCATTACTACCTCCTGCAGCTTGAGGCAAAGACTCCTTTAGCTTTTCATAATGGAATGTAATGAGAGCTCTAGCAGGGTTCATATGGTGCTGGTCAATACAAACTCACAGAACCTTCCAGTTCAATACTTTACAGCACTTGTTTCACTCTTTCACTCATTTTGCATCTCAGGAGAGTAATTTATACTTCCTATAATCATGCCGAATTGGAAAAAAAAATTACAAAATATATCATCTACTTATCCCCAGGACTAAGTATTCATTTCAGCCTAAACTGAGTTGCTGTAATTTTAATGCAGTTCTTTACAACCCTTGGGCAATGGAAATATTATTTTAGCATGCAATTTCTTAGCATGTTTACATCAACTATAACTTAGCAGACTTCTTTTTTTTCAGAGTAAATATCTACTAAACTTGAATACTAACATTTGCTGTCCATTCAAAATGTACCTTCTCCTTCCCCTTATTGCTTAATAACTTTAACTACACTTAACTTTTGATTAGTTAACTTAATTTTTGATTAGTAGAATTAAATAAAGAGTTAATTAAAATTTCAATCACAGCTCACAGAGGCTGTAGATGTTGATACATCTACCAAATATTTATTAAGGCCGTTCATGTATGCCAGCCTTTATTGCAGTTAACTACAGAGAGAAGGGGCATGCTTCATAGGTAAACATACCAGAAAGAGTATTGCCATGGCTGCGATGTATATTGTGATATTCTTAGAAATGTTGTTCAGCTGAAACAGGTTTTTAGAAATGCTGGTTAATTCTCTGCCTCATGTTCATAGGCTTATATGTTAAAGGGTGTTTACTAGTCTAACAACCACAAGGGCATTTTTACGTGTAACCATGCATCCTAAATCTATGACAAGTTCTGGTACCCTTGATAAGTGTAAGCATGGGCTTGGGAGGTGAAACATTTAGTCCTAGTAGAGGAATCACTTACAGGCTGCCTGCATCCATTAGAGACATAAGTGCCAAACCAGGAATTTATTTCCTGTTCCCAATCCAATAATCCAAGTTGCACTTGCATTGGGATAGGGAGGAACTCTGCTTCACATGGATGGAGAACCTGCTCCAGAGAAGAGTGTAATCTCTGCGATACATACCTGTCTCTCCAATATGTCCTGTTTATATCACAGGCAAGGTTTAAGTCTTTAGAATGGGTACTTCTGGTGCTGTTTGTTTTGCAGATATGCAGGCAGTCCATCAGAATGGGGTCTGAAAATTCATTGTATGCCAGACATAGATCACCACCCCCACCCACCAGCCTGTAGGAGACAGAATACATGGATATCTAATTGTTGGATATGCCTAGTTAGATACATACCAAATGGGGCATTGTACTCAATGAATGGTCTGATGAATGTTGTATGCAGTGAAACAATGACTTCCTTGGACCTATTTTATGCTCAACTTCTGAGAGACTTGGTTGGCTACAATCACCTGCATTAGAAACTGACGTTAAGTACAAGCATGCAGTTTTAAAAGTACTGTATTTCATTTTTTCTGTTACCTAATTGTGTGTTTCACTGAATATAGTTTGCTGTGTGTCTCTCTGCTATAAGAGGGGGTGGTGGTCTTCTCACTTCTTTGTTATCTGATATTTAACTGTTAGCCTAGAGGGCTTCCTCTGTACTTTAAGTGCCAGCCACAAAGTTTGAGAATTCATTTTATGCTCAACTTCTGAGAAACTTCGTTGGCTACAATCACCTGCATTAGAAGCTGAAGTTAAGTACAAATTTGCAGTTTTAAAAGTACTGTATTTCATTTTTTCTGTTACCTATTTGTGTGTTTCACTGAATATAGTGTGCTGTGTGTCTCTCTGCAGTTAGTTCCCTGCCTACCCTCCCTGTTCTTGTCTTGGTGGCTCTGGAATTGCCCCCCCCCCCTCCTGTAAGTCTGTACTTGAACACTCCTCCTGAGTCCATCTCATTTGCTCACTTAACCGAGTACAGTGAAATCATATTCTGAGCCTAGTCTCTACTTAATACAGAGAGAAGATCTGAGAAGGCCAACCCACTTAGGTTCTTCCTTCCTCTCTCCTTGCACTTTACTAACAAAAAAAAGAAAAAATTTGCACTTTGTTCATCTGCTTTTACTATATTTGTGTTTCCTCCTACTTTATTTTGCTTTTGCCTCTTCTTAAAAGTACTCAGTTTTATTTATTCTGCTGCATTTATTACTGCTTGATTGTAGACTGATTAAATTGTAACTGTCATTCTAAGTCTTTTGGTTTAAGCACTTGGGCTTCATACTGGTTGCTTTACATTAAGAATGTTTGTGGTCTGCACTGTTGTGGCAGGACAGGTAGCTTACATCCTTCTAAGCTGGGAATTGCTGATTGAAGGCTTCAGTGTATGCTATTCTAAAAGTGTATTAGTTCTGGTTTAAGCACTTGGGCTTCAGGCCAGTTATTCTACATTAAGGTTTGTGGTCTGCACTCTTGTAGGAGGAGAGGCTCGATTCTGCCCTTCTGAGCTGAGCATTTCTGGTCACAGGCTTATTGTGCCTGCTTATTTGAACTGTTTCTTTCTGAAATTGGTGCACCTTGTTTCTGTAGCATAGACCAGATTCAGGCCTGCTGAATCTAGCTTTGTTTGTATAACTTGAGCACTGATCCAGGCCATCTGTTTTTGGAGAAGGTAGCAGGAGTGTGAAGTTAATACTTGTCTGATTGAAGACTGCTGGAACAGGGCTCAGTTTTGAGCTTTTTTTCTGGTTAATTGGGTAACTTGTTTAAATCAGTGTGTTCGTTTTCTATTGTTTTTATATATATATATATATATATATATATATATATATACATATATACATATAAAAAAATTGCACTTTATTTATCTGCTTTTACTGTATTTGTGTTTCTTCCAACTTTATTACTAGGGACATTGACTACAACTCTGATTTGAGATATATAACAATAAGTATCCTTGTCTGTGCATTTAAAGTGTTTTTTTATTATATCTGCTTTATTTTCTGAAAAAAATACTTGTTTCCTGCCTTCCTAAGCTAATATAGTCTTGTTTTCAGGTTAGTGCTGAATTCAGGGCTGTGTTACAAATCTCTGTGTTTACCCATACCTTACTTGGATAGAAGGAAGTTTCTCTGTTCACTTGTGAGAGAGGGGAGCTTTGAGCAGCCTATCTATCCCTGGAGGAGTGGTTTCAGCCCAGAAATTAGTAGCTTATTGGCCATTTTGGGCTAATTTCTATCTATTTCATTTCCCTGCTATAAAAAACGCATTTGCCCGGTTTTGCACACCGGGCAGCACCTGTTAGCTAGGATATAACTATTCCTGGCTCCCCAAAGTCTCCTCTTCAATTTTTCCCTTGGTACTAGACAAACTTTCAACTTAAGCACTCAAGCCATTCATTTCTCAGCCCAGCATTTGCTCAAAACTCATAGCAAGCACTTATAAACCCTAGCACTAGACCCCCCTATACTGTACAGAAGGACAAGGTTCTGTATTCAACCTTACCATCCATTCAGTAAAACAGTTCACTGTACCTATCCAGGCATGTCCAAATGGCAGTTTCAGGTGTACTCTCCAGTCCAACTGGTGAATCTGGGCATTTTGAGGCAATGTTACAACTGCCTCACGTACACAGAAATCCCTCTCCTCCTCCCACCAAACACTAATACATGCAAGAGATGCAGTTATACAGCCAAACTGAAGGGAAAGCTCTCCCAACCCAAGACTGGATCAGACAGTCAAGAGGAGAAGGGAAAAACTTGCATCACATGTATAAAGAAAAAAACATCAATTTCAACAACTGGCTAAGTTTCTGGTGTCATTCAAAGGGGATCCAGTCTCTGTCTGCCTGGGATGACATGTTCAACAAGCCATGCTGCGTCGCTAGAGATGGCTTGCACCTGTCACCCTTAGGCTTTCAAATACTGGCCAAGGCTCTTGCCACCCCTATAGTGCCTTTTTAGGCAAGGCTCAAAAGACAAACCCACTGTCGTAAATAGCACAAGTAACAAAAAATTGAGGGTAATGCTACTTAATGCCAGAAGTCTAAATCTCAAAATGCATGCACTTGAGGCACTCCTCAGTATGGAGAAAATAGATATATGTGCAGTAACAGAAACCTGGTTTAAGGCTCCAGAGAGCACTCCTGCACTACCAGGCTACAAGTCATACCATACATTTCAGCCACAGAACCCGGACCGAAATACAAAAGGCAGGGGAGTATCCATATTCATCAAGGATACCCACACCTCCAGGTTAGTGGCACAGCACAATGCTTCAGAGATCATCCACATGCAACTAACAATGGGCAAAACTGCAATTCAAATTGTAACTTGCTACAGATCACACACCATGTCCCAGGACCCTCATTCTGTGTTTCTGGAAACACTGGGAAACATAAAGGTCCTAGCAAACACCCTAATATTGGGTGATTTCAATTACCCAAACATTAACTGGGAGAACTACTCAAGTACTAACTCCCTTGCCCAACATTTCCTAGAATGTATAAACTCAAACACCCTGGATCAACTGGTCAACACTCCCACCAGAAGTGACAACATATTGGACCTGGTCATCACCAACATGGGTGACCAGTGTTCCACACTGGTGGTCAACCCCTCGCTGGTTAGATCTGACCATAAACAAATCAGTTCGGATATCCATATTCCGCCCCCACCCCCAGACAAGAAAATCACCATGAAAAACTTTTCAAAAGCAAACTTCACGTTACTTAAGACCGAGGTGGAAAGTTTCAAAGGCCCATGCTAAAGGATAATGCTGTCCAAGCTGCAAAATCCTTTACTAATGCATTCTATGGGCACCTACAAGAATGCATGGATCGTGCTATCCCAAGCAAAACCAAGACTCACTCCTCCAAGAAAAGGAAACCAGTCTGGTGGACTCCTGCCATAAACAAGCTATACAATAGAAGGAGAAAACTAGTACAGAAATGGGTAAAATCCCAAGAAGGGAAGACATCCCTGATCAGTATCAGCAAGAAACTACGATCCCTCATAAAATCATCCAAGGCGAGCTTTGAAAGAAAAATTGCCAAGGACTCCAAAGATAACCACAAGGCATTCTTTAGCTATGTCAAGAATCTAAGTGGCAATGCTCAGATCTGCTTGGAGTTAGTGCAGAATGGTACAAAATACACTGAACCGACCGATATCACCAACATCCTGGCAGACAGGTTCAGTGCAGACTTCAACCCCCTCTCACCCCCAATAGGGCCCATAAACATACCAGAAGAATGTAGAGCCCCTGAAATCACAGACACTCAGGTTAAAACAGCCCTATCCAAAGCCAGAAACACAGCATCAATGGGGCCGGGCAGTGTCCCAGGCTGCGTCCTACATGAGCTCAAAGATGAACTAACCCCTCACCTAAACACACTGTTCAAACTCAGCATCTCCACAGGCTATGTACCCATAGAGTGGCACACAGCAACAGTTATTCCGCTCCACAAAGGTGGAGCCACAACAGACCCCAGGAACTATTGTCCTATAAGCCTGACTAGCTTGGTCTGCAAGGTTATGGAGCACATCATCATGAAACTCATTAACAGAGACATTGGGAACCTCCAAACATTGGACCCTATCCAGTTCGGCCTTGTTAAGAACAGATCATGCCTCCTAAACCTGGTGGACTTCTTTGAGACAGTTACCAAGACTATAGACAAGGGAAGGGTGGTACACACAACCTACCTAGACCTTGCAAAGGCCTTCAACACCATTCCCCATTCTGGTATTATAGACAAGCTCACCAACCTGAACATAAACCTCCACGTCACAAGATGGGTGAGAGTTGCGGGAGCTAGGTCCGACTCTAAACCGGTTACAAGTGGCATTCCCCAGGGCTCAGTCCTAGGACCCCTTCTGTTTGGCATATACTTCTCAGAGGTACAGGCAAGCACGAGGACTATGGCTGACCAAGTTCGCAGACGACTGCAAACTAGGGGCTATAATTGACTCTCTGGCTGACACAGACATCCTCCAAAAGGGTCTCACTGAGACAGATACCTGGTGTCAAAATCATGGCCTCAAGCTAAATGCCAAAAAGTGCATAGTCATCCCCTTTAGAAAAAACAAATTACCCACACACTACCACATAGGTGGTAGTCCCCTAAATACGGAAAACGTAATAAGGGATCTGGGGACCCAAGTAGATAGTAATGTCTCCTTTGATAATCACATTGCCAAAGTGGTTAGAAAATCCTTCTATGTGGCTCACCTAAGTACAAAAGGGTTCACATCCAGATCAAACGAGGTCATTGTGCCCCTCCACTCATCACTCATCAGACCCATCATAGAGTACAACGCCCCATTTGGGATGTACCTTACAAGACACCTGCAACAGCTGGAAAGACCACAGAAGTACCTCACCAAGAGGATCACTGGCCTCAAACAGATGCCCTATGCAGCTCGACCGAAGAATTTCCAGCTGTACTCAGTTGCATACCGCCTGCTCAGAGGTGATCTCTGCCTGACATACAAGGCCATGTCCAACCCAGAATTGATGGACATGCTACACCTAAAGAAAAGCTTATCCCCTTGAGCCACACGCTCTAGGGGTCTAAACCTCACCACAACAATAAATAGGACTTGCTGGAGGGATAGATTCCTGTCCAAGAGACTTTCCATGCTTTGGAACAGGATTCCAATCTACATTAGGCAGAGCTTCTTGCTAACACTCTTCAAGAGATACCTTGACAAGTGGATGGGAAGCACAAAGTTTACCCCGGGGATCACTTCAGTGGCTCTGCTGGACAGAGGCACAGAGAACTAATCTAAGGGGGCAGCGAAAGTCAACACATTCTGGCTACGCTTATAAATGCCTTCGGGCAGATAGCCTAGTACCTACCTATGAACCTATATGCCATACCTTTGTTTATAAGTTGCACAACATAGAATGCTTTCCTCACTACTATAGACACATGATGGTCTAAGGCTAGATTACTGTGTTTTATGTCCCAAGTCCCTAAGTACTGGGTCAACTCTTTGGGGTACGTTGTCAATATAATTAGCAGGAGTGAATGACATCCTGAAGAATACTATTATGCATTTCTTGGTATTTAGTTTTAGTCCATGGCTCTGTCACTAGTTGATTTTCTGTGTCAACCCTTCCTGGAGAACATTTGTGTTGGTGGGTGATTGAATGACAGCACCTAATTTGCAATCATCAGCAAATTTAGTTAGCCAAATGCTATTGACATTGGCCTTGACATCAGAGAAGTAAATTCCAAAAAGTAGTGGTCCCAGGACCACTCGCTGAGATTCTGCTTGTAACTGACCTCTTGGTAGAGGTGGACTCCAAAGTTTTAACTTCCTGGGTCCTGTTTGTAAGCCAGCTGGCTACCCACTGGGTGACATAAGAGTTTGTACCTAAATTCTTTAGCTTGTCAACAATGACCAAGTGGGGTACTGTGTCAAATGCCTTGGCCAGGTCAAGGTCGGCAGTGTGAATCATTTTGCCCTTGTGCCTTGCTTTGGTGACCTTCTCAAAGAAGTCCACCAGGTTGAGAATGCATGACCTGCCCCAAAACCAAATTGAGTTGGTTCCAATGTCTGGAGATTTCCTATGCCATTACTGATAATTTCCATAATAATTCTTTCAATGGCTTTACATATGAGACTGGTGAAACTTATGGGTCTTTAGTTTCCAGGGTCTGGAGATAGGCCATCTTTGTACAGAGAGATGGCTTTTGCTGTTCTCCATTCATCAGACATGAAACCTGTTTGGAAGCTATAGTTAAATAGCAATTCCATGGGGCCTGATAGGTCATGTTTCATGTTATTCAGTAGGCTTCCTGGGATATTGTCTGGGCCCATTGATGCAGGGTTCTTGGCCTCAGAGAGAGCATTAAGGACCTGTTCCCTAGTGATAGCAGGGGGAGTAATATTTGATGGTATTTCCTGAGGGAAGGTTGAGGGGAGAGGGGTATAAAGTTGATCTGAATTTTTCAGCCAGTAAGTTTGCTATATCTTCTGGCTCAGTATATGTGGCTCTATTTATAATGAGCACTGCACACAAGTGTGTATTGCCTTTAAGATTGCAGGCATAGCTAAAGAATGCATTTTGGTTGTCCTTGCCCTGGAGTCCACATTTACCTCAAATTTGTCTTTGGTAGACTTTATTTGTCCTCTGAGTTTGTTTATTTTGATGAGAGTGATTTTATCCTGCTGAGTACTGCATCTCCTAATATTTGCCATGATTTTCTTCCATCTGTTATTCATCCCATTGATGTGATTTCACCAGAGTGGCTTGGTTTTTGAGTTAGTTCTGTACTTCTTCCTGGGGGGTACAGTTGCCTCTATGCAGCTATTAACATGCTTGCATAAGGTTTTGGTGAACAGTTCTGCATAGATAGCAGTGTTCTCAGGCTTTATGTGGGCTTGAAATGTTCCAGGTTATCACATAATAGTAGGAAGTTACCCTTAGAGGAGTTCTTGAATATTCCAGGTTTAGCTGGGGGTCCAGGTTTTATTTTTACTTCAAAGGAGACCATTTTGTGGTCTGACCTTACCAGGGAAGGGCAGCAGGAGATGTGCAGCACTCTGCCATATTAGTGAGGACCAGATCCAGTATGGTTGCACCCCTGGTTGGTGTATTGACTATCTGGTCCAGGGAGTTTGTGTTTACAAAATCCAGGAATCTCTGTGCATGTACGTTTGGTGTCATATAGGATTCCTAGTTAATAGTTGGGTAATTAAAGTCACCCATGAATATGGTGTTGGGTTGGATGGTTAGTGTTTCTAATAAGTTTAAATACATGGTATGGGTTTCCTGGGTCATTCAGGGGGACCTACAGCTTGCAAGGAAGTGGTATTGGATTTTGCCTATGGTAGTTTGACCACGGAGTAGCTCAAGTGCATTGTCCTATTTGAACAGCCTTGAGGTATATTTATTTTTCATGTAAATCGAGATAGTTCCACCTTTAGTCCCTGTCTGTGTGTATTTTGATTGCTTGCCAGGATAGACTTCACCTCTCAGTGACTCAGAATTAGGATAAAATTGGCATCATAGAGTGAAAGAATTAATAAAAATAAGAAAATGTGCAAAATTAATTTATTTTAAATGGCTCTGGTTATTGTGTTCAATACAATATCATTATTGTCTGTTTTTATTGACTGATACTTATTTTATTTAACAGTAATTTTTCTGATCCATTAGTAATGTCTCTAACAGTTTTAATCAGGTCTGAATATTTATTTATTTAGTTAGTTACACTTTGTTGAAAGGGTTAATCCTATTAGGCCAATTGACTCTTTTCAGTGAATATTCAATGTGGTATTTAAACTGACTAGGCGGAATTTCTTTCCCATAATCTTTTCAATAACTGCCATGGGATCGTTTGCATCTACCTTTCTACCACCAGATCAGGTATGTATAACTTTGGTTTCATGCCTCAGTGCACTACATTGCTTTAACACTGATCATTTACTAAAGATTTTGGAACCTACAACAAACTAGCTATTGTAAGCATTACTGAGAAACAGAACTGGTTCCTGTCCTGGTACAATAAACTACCCCACACACACACACACACACACACACACACACACACACACACACACACACCTCTTCAAATGAAGAGCAAAAAAAAAAACATACTAAACTGCAGGAGGCTTCCTACAAACAGCAGCAACTGATCACCCCCCCCCCAAAAAAAAAAAGTCTGCTCCTTCTACTAGCACATCAACCAGGTGGACAGATACATGAAACATACCCCTCCCTCCTGTCCCGGCTAATCAGGTATTGTTCATGTGCCCTGCCTCTGACCCTCCTTCATCTCATTTTAGTGTAAAAAAAATGTTTTTTTTTTTTTTTTTTCTTTTAAACTGTAGCAAACTACTTGCTACAAAGGTAGGAAGCAGATGCTACAGTTTATACCCTACATCAAAGCTCTCAACCATCCATCTCCAAAATGAGGAACACTCTTACTCATAATGTGAAACAAATGGGTAAATATGCAACACCTACTAACAGCTTCGTAACAACTTCAACTAGGAAGCTCACAGGATGGTTAAATGTGCTACTTTATACATGTAAAAACTTATTTTGATGAATTAATGTTATTCAGTACTATTTGCCATAGATTTCAGTTAAAACATTCCTAAGTCTGAATGTGTGACAGACACTTTCAGCATGGAACTTCAAGGAACAAGAGCTGTTTTAGACCCAAAATGAGGAACATTCCTTGTAATGAAGTACACTTGAGAAGTGTATGCCCTACATGGATCACTAATGCACTCAGGTTTTACATACGAAAAAAAAGCAATTTTTTTCTCTTTTAAACGGTAACAAACTGCTTGCTACATTTATCACAAGGAGTTGCTACAGTTTATATCCCACATGGAATGTTACAGTGCTGAGATTTCAGTTAAAAAAAGATATATATATTTATTTTTACTTTTAAACTGTAGCAAAATTCTTCCTACAGTTTGGACAACACAGTGAGTGCTATATCACTCAGGATGACCACAAATGCAATACCAGGTTTTAAATGCCAGTGTGCATTAAAGAGTGATAGGGATCAGCGTTCATGCCCCCAAACACTTAGCACCTGTGGCAGTTACCCAGTTCATCCTGCCCTACCTCTACCACTGCTGAAAAAAAATATTATAGCAAATGAGATAGACTGTAGCTTATACCTGATTATGAATTAAGTATATGTTTTTGGACTTAGAGTTAAAGGCGCTTGTTTGCATTTAAACATTTTATTGCAATCATAACACATTTATCAGAATTATATGGGTGCTGTTAATGAAGAAGGCACCATGCCAGCCTACTGGTTGCACCCCCCCTTTTTTTAGTTACACAGACCTTCCAATCCTGAGAATGTCCTGGTGGGAAGTGGGGGTGTGGTGCTTAAACTTTTACACCCCTATATTTTGTTATGTGTGCTTCCAATCCCACAGTACATCATGCTTAGAGACTATGTGAGAAGCAAGTTGTAAGTAACATCTGCAAACAGTGTGAAGAAAGGGAAGGGGGCTAGTGAACCGGCAATCATCTGCAGACCCTAACACATGTTGTCAGCACTCCCCCAAGAAAGTGAACATAAAGGAACTTGTGTACCCTACTCATCCTAGCTAGATGACATAGTGCTTGGACAAATGAAATCCAAACATTTGTACAACAGAACTATCAGGTGACATGATTTGGGTGGCACATAAATGAAGTTTACTCAGAATCAGAGTAACAATGTAGCAACAATCAGGAACTGGTATGATACTTGCATCTGAATGTTCTTATTTTAGTATATGCACCACCAAATATCACTGTGTCTTAATGCTGACATAACCATGTTTTATACAAATTATATTTTGTCACAGAGACATCACTGGTTTTCATAAAATGAAACAACTTCTCTGGTATTATTAGGGGGAAGAATTCATTAAAATAAATAAAGTGGTACTTCCAAAAATGGGATTAGGCAAATTGGGAAAAACCTCATGCTTAATCTGTGAGTTTAGACAGTTAGTCTAGCAGCAATTTATTCAGAAGGGGGTCTTTCCATGGAGGAAATTTTCCTTATGCCTACAGCTCAGTATCCATGGAGATGATTGAGTAAATAGCTTAGGTGCATGGCTTGTAGCTGCCTGCATAAGGTAGTTTGGAGGTCTTTATCTCCCATACAAGAAAATGTATTTGGTCATTTGTAGTTTTGATATAGCACTGGTGTGTGTGACTAATTGAAATGCAGTGCATGTAGTGTGAAATTCAGTTTGTGTTAATGGCAAATTAGGCAACTTCAAGTTTCGTCAAAAAAGTTAAATGGTTTTGTGATTGGGCTGGAAGAGTGTGTGTGGTGGTCTATGTGTTTTAATGTTAGAGTTGAGATAGGTTTATTGCAAGTGTGAGTGTGTGCATTTTGGGGTTAGATAAATGAATGAATCTAGTGTGTGTGTGTGTGTGTGTGTGTGTGTGTGTGTGTGTGTGTGTGTGTGTTTGTGTGTGTGTGTCTATATGTGAGGGTCAAGGTTACAGCTAATATCACTTAAGGGGATAGATTTAGTGTTGTGTGGCTGGGTGTGTGTATGTGGTTGTGTTTGTGCATGGTTTGTGTCTAACTTGTCTTGTGCAGTGTTTTTTTTTTTTTTTTTAAGTATGATGCAAGATTAGGGGGCAGGGTGGGGGGCAAATCTAAACCTAATCCTAACCCTAAGCTTAGCCATGCATCTTACCTTAAAAAAAACAAAAAAAAGGAAAAAGAAAATAAAAAACTTTCAATAGCAATACTATTATTCAGAAAGATTTGAGTTGAATGTGTGATAGGGTAAATAGGTAGTACACTGGATAAGGAAATTTGTTTACTTTTTAATGTACTGCATGTTCTTAATTTGTGTTGTTGATAAAATGAATTGTCAGCATGCGTTGATTAATGTTTTATGTCACTCATTTAATATAACCACAATTCATTATTAAATCATAGGTTTACAGGATGGCACAGTGGATACCATTATTATGCAACAGCAAGATGGTCCCCAGTTTGATTTTTCAGCTGGGGTGACTTCTGTGCTGTGTTCAAATGGGTATCCTCCCAGTGCTTCAGTTTCCTCCCACATTTTAAAGGTAGGTAGATTGGACACTCTAAATTGGCCATAGGTGTGGGTGTGCATTTGAGTGTGTAGTGTGGAAGAACTACCATAGCAGGGCTAGCTACACAGAGGTGCAAACCTTGGATCTAGATTATTGTCACTGCTAAAGTGACACTCCATTTTTGCACCTGGGCTTGTCACTGTTGAAGTGGCACCCCATTTGCTATAATGGGAAAAAAGGGTTGTGGATGGATGGAGATATGTAGTACTGGGATAAAAAGAACCAGTGCAGTCACCATGCTGTAAATCATAAACTTCAAAGCAGATAAAATGAATAAAATCACTGAAAGGATTAGCGCTTTAAGTTTGCTCCCAACTGTTCTTCAGATCTGCTATTAGTCCCATGCTGAGGATATTTAAAAGCCAAATGGCCAATCAATTTCTTCATTGACAAAGCAGATCATATACATTCATTCATGAAAATCATTCAGGACTATCTGTAAAAGCTATGTCCTTTAAGGGCAGGCATAAATGGTAAATTGCCATTCAAACCAGGTAACCTGCCTGCCTGGAGTTCGGCTATCCATTTCCTTTCTGCCTATTCAGTTTTATCAATTATGTTACCTTCATGAGTATTTTCTCATATAACTTGCATTACCATAAACTAAAAACTATGTCCCAAGTTTGATACGACATGCTTGGTTAAATGACGTTTTATATCACTTAGCCGAATATCGCTCGTGTGGTTAGGTATTTGCTCTTTGAGTTGCCTATCAGTTTTCTCTACATAAAACCTGTCACATGAGCTGCAAGTAGCAATGTAAATCACATCTTACATTCAGCATAGGACCAGCTTCTGTATCTCTTTATATATATATATATATTGAATGCATAAATTCTTTCTTATCAGAAATATATCTGCATGAAGAAAACATTCAGTATGTGATGGTGCCTGTTCTCTCTGATTTGACATTATCCATCAAATGTGTAGTATGACATAAATGCTGTTTACACCGTTAAATCTTCCAATTCTCCTTCATGATATTACATGTATATTTAATATCACTGCGTACATCTGCTACCGCAAGAACTAAAGAATCAGTTGGACATCCAATGAGAGATCTGGGTGCTAGATCCAAAGACATGTATGCTTTCCCGGTGTTTTTTCAGGCTCTTCTGTTGCAAATATTAATGCCACGGAACACAGGGAGAATGAGGTCACAAAGTAGGGGAAGGAAGAAAAGAAGACAATTAACTGATTGGAAAGAACAGCGTCAACAGATCAAATGACAGCAGAAATAAATTCACTGGTAGGAAATCTATCCAGCATGAATCTGCCTATTGAACAACATACTTTATTGGATAAAGGTCTTAGTTTTGTACCAACTATTTCCAGTTTGAGTGGTGTTATACTGAATCTTAAGTTGTTTGGTCAGAATAATACGCTGAAAACTATGTTTGGCAATGATAAAAGTGAGCATTTGAGCATATTGAAAAAACACAAGTAGTTACATACCTCAAAATAAGTCAGCCATTGATACATTTCTTCAGGTTTGTGAAGCTGAGATTTCAAAGAAGTTGAATGAGTCGAGACATCCATTCCACAATTTGATTAAAGAAGAGAAACAAGTATTGCAATAGCTAAATGTGAACATGGATCTGTTAATAAGGCCCGCTGATAAAGGAGATGGCATTGTTCTTATGGATCATAGTCATTATTTTAACAAAATGACTCAGTTACTGACCAATGAAGACTCTCACAGTATGGTTGGTATTACAGGAGCGGCCTTAGGTCAACTGGTGCCCTAGGCAAAATAGCTCCATGGCGCCCCTACCACACCATCTAGTGCCCCCATCCTGGTGTACCTACACCAAATAAATACTGAAAAAGTGCCCCTGCTACAGCAGCGCCCTAGGCGGCAGCCTAGTTGGCCTATGCCTAAGGCTGGCTATGGGTATGGCACAGGTGAATACTATAATTAGAACCATAAAGGAGAAGTTGCAAATTCTTTTCCATTCCAGTAAGATCATTCAGTTCACAAAATAAGAGATGATCCCCTGATGCATCCCATAGTATTGGGGAATGGTTATGCAATAAAGCTCATTGCTATTTGTGTTGAACAGCAACTTAAGCAAGTTCTAAATAGAGTGCCAGCAGTTATCAAAGCTACAAGACATTTCCTCCAGACATTATCAGAATGCATGAGTAGTCAGGAAAAAAAGTTTCAAGCATGAGGGTCACACTTGACATCCTGAGCTTCTTATTCTTAACAGTTAGGGAACATCAGCAGTCAAGAATTTTTAAAATGATAACAGTGACCTTGGCATTGATAGAATTGACCTTATAGGGCATCTTACTGGATCTGGTCCTTAAGAAAAATATTTTTATTTTTGACGAGAAAATTTATTGGCAAAAATGGGGTGCTGCTATAGGTGCCCTTTGTGCCAATAGTTATGCAAATGTTGTGTTAGCCAACTGGGAGGCAGCATTTGTGTACAATAATAATCCTTTCCTACTGACATTAAAGTTTTACAAGAGATTTGTGGATGACATATATTTATTATGGGATGATACAATGGAGCGTTTAAACAACTTTGTTCAGTACTTGGAAACAACTACTGATTTTCTTAAATTCACAATGCACTATTCTTGTTCCACAATTGATTTTTTAGATATTAAACTTTCCACTGACCCAGAAGGTAACATCATTACAGGATTACATAGGAAAGAATGCTGGAAAAATAACTTTTTATTCCGGACCAGTATTCACCCACAATATAGCTTTCCAAGTGGTAAAGAATCAATTATTGCGAACCTCAAGATTACACACAGAAGATGTTGAATATTGTAAAGCTTTATCAAATATGGTATGCAGGTTCAGAGACAGTGGTCATACACAACAGGAAATAAAGAGATGGCTATGGTTACAGCGATGCAGACTACCAGAGGTAAACCATTTTTTCTGAACAAGAACATAATATATATGAATTGAATCATACGACTCTAATCGGAAGAACAGAATAGTCTTAACCTATGCCAGTGATATTAAATATATATGTAATTTCATAAAGGAGAATTGGAAGATTTTAACAGTGGACCCCAATCTGAGAGACATTGTTGGTGATATACCATCATTTACATTTTAAAAGAAATTGAAATCTAAAATAACTTTTATTTCATACTACACATTTGGTGGATAATGTCAGATCAGAAAGGATAGGCACTTTTCCATGCAGAATGTGTTCTTCAGTCAGATATATTTCTGATACGAATGAATTTATGCATCCACTATGTAAAAAGAGATACAGCAGCCAGTCCTATGCTGATTGTACAACTAGGCGTGTGATTTACATTGCTACCTGCAACTCAATTGACAGGTTTTATGTAGGGAAAACTGATAGGCAGCTCAAAGAGCAAATATCTAAACAAGTCGTTCCTCTCTACTCATCCCTTATTAGACCCATCATAGAGTACAATGCCCCATTTGGCATGTACCTCGCAAGACATCTGCAACAGCTAGAAAAGCCACAGAAATACCTCACTAAGAGGATTACTGGCCTCAAACAGATGCCATACGCTGACCGACTCAAAAAATCCCAGCTCTACTCCGTCGCATATCATCTATTCTGAGGCGTCCTTTGCCTAACATACAAAGCCATGTTTAACCCAGACCTGATGGACATGCTACACTTAAAGAAATCCCAATCTCTCTGAGCCACACGTATCAGGGACCTAAACCTTGTCACAACAATAAACAGAACATGCTGGAGGGATAGATTCCTGTCCCAGAGACTTCCCCTGCTCTGGAATAGGCTGCCCATTCATGTCAAGCAAAGCTCCTCATTAGCCCTCTTTTAGACAAATCTTGACAATTGGATGGGAAACAGGAATTTCACTAGAGGAACCACTGCTGTGGCTCTGCTAAACAGAGGCACAGGAAAATTATTTTCTTGGGTGGAGAAAGCCAGGGAACTCATTTGGCTAGGCTTGTATAGGCCCTAGGTCTGATAGCCTAATACTTACCTATGAACCTATGAGAGATCTTTGGCTAAAGTTTATGCTTTACAGTTTGATGACATGCATTGGTTCTTTTTATCTCAGTGATGTTTATCATTCTACTGTGTGGATCTTTGGTTGCTTGTCCTTACATTCTTGTTAGGTTCTTGAATATATATATATATATATATATATGTGTGTGTGTGTGTGTGTGTGTGTGTGTGTGTGTGTGTGTGTGTGTGTGTGTGTGTGTGTGTGTGTGTGTGCGCGTGTGCTACAATGTCAGATTGCTAAATAACGTGACCGGAGAGTCACAACAGAAGAATGCCAAGGACTAATTATTCAAACACCTGGGCTTGGCCACTTTCTGGACCCCTGTTAGCACTTGTTTTCGTGTCCATCCAAGTCAGATGATTCGATGTTCGACATTGTTCAAACAAGCTGTTCTCATCATTCTCATCTTGTGAGCTTCTGGTCAGTCTATTTAGCAATTTGACATTGAAGTGTTTGCTAAAACATCCATAGATATAGATATACTGTAGATACAGCTATAGATATAGATATATAATTCATTCAAAGCTTCAGTAAGCCATGAGGACTTTGAGAAGCAGTTAGTAATCTCTTAAATATGGAAAGTGTGCACTCCAAAGTACTAGAGGTCCTTATAATATAGACATTGTACTTGAATTCTACATGCAGTAACCAAAAAGTGACTACTGATTTGTGCAGATAGTATGTCTGCTTCATATTACACATTGGTAGAAGTAAAAATACCACCTTGGGTCTCCCCTGAAAAATGGCCTCTAGCCTAGTGGGACTAACCAATAAACAATTGATAAATAAAAATAAAAATAGCAAAGGAACATCTGTGTCTCATTACAGATTTGTACTAAAAGTACATCTGTGTTACATTGTCAACATCTTTGTGGCATTTTTTCCTGATAAAGAGGCTCTTGCAATGGTCTCATAATGCCACGGTTTATTTATTTATGAATGTATGTATGTATTTATTTATTCATTAATTTATTTGTTTAATATTTATTTACCAGGTAGGTGGGCTGCACCATTGACCTTTTCAGCCAATGGCACAGGGTCAGTTAAGAGCAGGTAAAGATGCTTATACATCATTTATTTTTCACATATTCAAAGTGGTGTGTCACCCTTAGATAGACTATAGAGGACATGCTTTTCCAGCCCAGGGTAGTAGAAATTTTTTCCTTGCAAATTCAGCAAATGTTGAAATAAAACACCACTAATTTAGAAAGCTGCAGAAACATGGTCTGGCAAATCTGTAACATTATTACAGGAAGAAGGTATGGCCCTTATGAAATAAGCTTGTATTGTAGTCTGTTTGCTGTTATATTCACAGTCTGTATCTTTCAATATGGAGTAGAACTTCCTTTTGGGATATAAAGAGGAACCATGATGTGTCATTTGGTTGTCACCTTTGGGACAACTTGTGATCTATAAATTGTACTATCATTTGGGGAAAGCTTATGAATATCTCATAAAAGGAGTGATGACTTTTTAACTGTGGCATCTTTGGTTGAAAAGTATAAATAGGATGTATGCCAGGAAATGGACAAAGCCACAGTTCTATGGAGTGAATCCTGGGTTTTGACAGTCGAGCTGCATAGTTCAAATTTATGAAATGCATTTCAGAGATTCCCTTCATCAGCATATCACTGAATACACCATCTATAAAACCTGACCATGCCGCCTATAGCTGTGAAAACTTCCTGTCTTTCCAGTCGTAACAAGATCATAAATTTATTTCAAGATGTCAGACAGCTCAGAGCAGAATAATGCAGGCCTGTACTAATATAATGATGACAATTTATTAAATTTGCCTCATTAAAAATAATGGAACATGGCAGATATTACTAGCATGCGCCTGTGTGGTTACTTCTGTTAAGCAGTAGGATGTCCATGGTGACAGAGCTGCAACTAAAACACCCCAGCTGTCTGATGCCATATCTGTGCCTCAGTTATATGAGAAATACACAGAGAACTGCCTGTGCTTGTAGTACTTAGATGTTTCTGCTAACAGATAGTTTTACTGACCCTTTATGAATTGCCCTACTCTTACAGGCAATGCAACTACAATTCAGTATCTTGAGAAGTCTAACAGGCTTTCTTCAGTCTTAATGATATTACAACTTTTTAGAATGTTCTGCTACTTTCTGTCATGTAAGACAATCTCAAAACTGCGTTTTTCCAGCTGTTGACTCTATTTTGCATGTCCTTGCTCTTTAATAAGTGTTAATGAGCTTAATTGGTTATTAGCAATATTGCTACTATTCAACTGCAAAATATTATAATAAGAAGATAATTTCATATAAGGAAATAAAAATGAGGTACATTTTGTTTGGTCACCTTTTAAAGAAATTTCTTCTGCTTTATCATTCCTATTTGTTACACATATACTGATTAAAGCAATAATAGTCTGAAAAGTTATGTAGAGTTTCTACTAAATATAGTACAATGACATTTGCTTGACCTGTATGATATCTTTTTTTGGAAGTGCCAGGAGATATAGCTACTGTTTTCAAGGGGTAACCCTGTGATCAGTGCCATGGCATAAAACCATAACAATAGCCCAGGTAACATGTCTGATATGCTGCTCAGCTGTTTGAGGTTATGGCAGGGGAGGAATGAGTTTGCCTGTCCCGGGGGGCAATAGTGGGGGACATACATCTAGGTGCTCCCTGAAGAGAGGCGTGGTTCATAGAAGAAAGTAGCCCTTGAAAGAAATAACTGAATGTGGGAGAAGAAGAGGGGGAAAATGAGAGTAGGTAAAAAAAAGGTTGCAAAAAAATCACCATACCTCCCCACCTCACATCCTTAAGATTGTGTCTAGCCTCAGCCCTAACTGAGATGGCAGACCGAATGATGGATGGAGGGTGCTAGGACAAACTGAAAGTATGAAGCAAAATGGAGCTAGGAGTAACCCTACTTGTACCCCAGATATATGAACTGGTCAAATTCATGTAGCATGTAGGTGAAATTCATGCCATTTACACTCGGTATTGTAGAATACCAGATTTATTAAGACCTTAGAATTCTAGAGAAACATAAATGAAGGTGAGTGATATTTCTTGTCACATGGTGTTAATCCAGAGACAGGTATCAGTGCATTTACAAGCTGCTGTTACAACTTATGTGTTTTCTGACAAAACATTGTATTGCGCATGTCCATGCCTCTTCATTAGGTTCACACACATGATCCAGTTGTAATCATTGCTGTTTTATCTCTGGAATTTTTGACCACAAACACTAGATCACCAGAGAACAACTAATGCACAGTTGCAGAGCAATGTTTTTTTTTTTCTCAAGCTCTTATGCCATCGATAAAATGCACACTATATATACATAATGACCACAGCAAATTTCAAATAAAGTGTGTCATGATATGTATTAGTTTCTCCTCTATACTAACAAGCTAACATTATTAACCACTTTCAGAATATCTCACAGAAGATACTGCTACTCTGGAACATATTCCCTATCCCAAAGCTCACCCCTGTCCATATTCAAGCAGAACTTATTTACGGATGGGTAATAGAAAATTTAGCCCAGGACTGCCCTCCTACTGTCAGTGACAGCTTGTAAATGCTTTATCCCATGTATGTATCCCCTTAAATTATTTATGGTATGATCAAAGTTATTCTCGCTAGGGGTACTATATAATTACTGACCATGGGATGGCCAAGGCCATTCTAACATCAAATGGGATAAGTTAATTTAAGCAGCAAAAGGGAAACTGGCTAGGCTTAAAATGGCCCACAAGGGTAGACAGCCTAGTGCTTACCTATGAATATACAAAAATGGAGTTCTCTTATTTATTGCTGTTGTATTATTTTGTTGTATCTGTACTAACTTCGCATGTTCTAGGTAACTGGAATTTGAAACTGCATTACAAGGACTTCCTGTATTGTTTCTCAAGTTCCACAGCTGGTGACAAACTTTTCCGACAATTTTATAATGGATAGTATGTGCTTAAACAAAACAATAGCATGAACTGCTGAACAGTATTTCTCTTACACTGGAGATGCTTGCATCCATTATAGGAAAGCAGAGGAGGGGATGATCGCTTTGTTTATATGAATGTTACAGCAATGCTGAAGAAGCAGTCTACATAATCGGCATTCTGTTGATTTTTTTTTTATTGAAATCAAATTATGCTTTAAGGCCTGTAAGGAACACCAGATCAGTAACGATTCTTCAGTGGAATTCATGTTTTATCAATAATGCAAGCAGCAGTAATTACATTTTCTAGCATATGCTATAAAGCATTCCCTGACCAACCAGGGCACAGACAATACAAAATTTCTGAGAAATAACCATTGATTTTCAAATATGTTAAGACATGTCTAATGACAATCAATTTAATTTAGACTGCATATGCTGTTGTCACATATATTTATTTTGTCTTTACTTCAGTGCTAACAGGAGCTTGATTGTTCTACATCTAGATTTTTATGTAATATGCAGAAAAAAAAAAAAAAGAAATGTGAATATGCCAAAAAATGAGAATGCATTTCTTGAAGCATATGCATACTGTTATGAAAACAGAATATTATGTAGCACTACTGAGTTTGTACCTGGAGTACAAAACAATGGGATACTATACAAACATCAAATATAAAATATACAGTGCAACCTGCCCAATCCATCTAAGCAATGTTGATTTTCACTTTTAGTTTAGCTTGTCATTTTTGTTTTGATATCAGATAGAGTCATCAAAGAGATGCAAAGATATTGAAGGGTTTCATAGACCAGGATTATTTCCCGTTCTCGGGGTGCTACAGAGCTCACTGTCTAGTACAGGTAACCATTGGTAGAAGCCAGAAGTATAACAGGGTATAAGATAGAATTTAAGCTAGTATGAGTGCATGTCTTAAGGCACCAAGTAAAGATGTGCAACTGGCACTCAGCTGCTAATCCCCCACCTCTATATATCCAAGTTCCTTTTGAGCCATTTTGCCAATTTGTCTGTTATGTGCCCTGCTTTAACAAGAAACTGCCTGAGTCTGACTGTTAAATACGGGTTTATATTAGAACATCGAAGTATTACTACATTGAATGTTCTAATATCAAACCATTTCACTCGAAACACCACAACATCGAACACTCAGAACAGCAAATTTTTTCCCAGGGAAAAAAATTGCTGTTCCAACAAACATACACACAACACAAGCACACCAAAATACATAATCCACACACATACGCTTCACAAAACCCTACACTAAACCATACATACACTACTAGCTATCCACTTACCTTAACCCAACCCTAATCCTAAGGTTCATAACTACCGCACACTCACCTTACCCGCTCCCTAACCCTAAGGACCCTATCGCACACTCACCTTACCCACTCCCTAACCCTAAAGTCCCTATCGCACACTCACCTTATCCACTCCCTAACCCCAAGGTTCCTATCGCACACTCTCCTTCGTTTGCACACTTACCTTAATCCCGGTCTATAACCTTTGCTCCACAGTCGAGGAAATAGTGAAATTGCAGAAATGGCCCACTGAATACTTTCCGTTGGAAAGTATTCAATGTTCTGCAGCTTCGCTATATTCAGCGTTCGATGCAAAGGGTAATACTTTGATGTACTAATATAAACCTGTTAAATACAGTATAACCCAAGAATACGTTAGTTGGGTATCCACTAATTGTATAACCCAAGAATACATTGGTTGGCTATCCACTGATTGTATAACCCAGGAATACATTGGTTGGCTATCCACTGATTGCATAACCCAGGAATACATTGATTGGCTCTCCAGTGATTAACAAAATAATTCTGAGTTTTATCTCAAATGCAACCTGATATAATAGGTCACATCTCATTCGTCTTTTTGCAACATACTCTGACCCATCTAGGCTCAGCATTACACAACATCATCATTATCTGTTTACCCTAATCAAATAGGACATATTTTGATCCATTCTCTGCAATATACCTGACTTAGCAAAGCAAATTCTGAGCTGTCACCTGTCATTAATACAGAATGAACAAAGCATACTCCAGGTCATCTTATGCTGTGTATGTTCACCCAAAGTATAAGCAGTCATGTTTATTTATTAACTGGGTAGGTGGGTGAGCCCACAGAGCCTTTTCAGTGACAACTTAGGATGGACACCTGACAGCATTTAGGTATTCTCACACACTTGTATCTGTACAAGTAAAGAAGCCATTATCAGGGTAAAATAAGGCAAGGTAACTAGGCTTAAATTATTAGTAAAAGAGCCACCAATATGTACTCCGATAATAAAATAGCAAATTATCTTCTAGTTTTTATAAGAATAGAGTTAGTAATTACAAGTAGATCAAGCAGTTATGAAGTGAACAGTGGGTTATACAATAAGGTATAAAGCAACAGGACGGTATAATGATTCGTAGATCAAGGACAATATAACTAACAAACAAGTATGCCACGAGAAAAAAAACTTTTAATGAGTTACTTGCCCTACTGTTTGCTGTTGAGGTGGCTTCAAAAGTCACTAAAAATTTGTAAAACAATTTTATTCATAATGAATTATTAGACAGTTATCAGGTCTGCCTTTAAATTCAGGTGTTTTAGAATGTGTCCTAATATAAGAAGGAAAGTGATTCCAGGTGGTGGAGCCAACAATATTTAACAACTTCTCCCCTGTAATCAGTCAACAGGAGGTTCTGTTTTAAGTTAGACTGATACTAGAAATGTGAAAGAACAGCAAGTAGATCCTATGTTTAGCTTATTTGGCAATGGAGACATTATTCTAGAAGTAAAATTTAAAATAAACATTAAGGTCAAAACTAATAATGCCACCATATTGGTAACCACGGAGCCATTTGCCATTTTGTTTGCCACACACTTTTCTGAATACAAAAGCAGTTATGCATGATAGCTTCAGAGAGGGGGGTGAACATATATGTTTTCTACTATGACTGTTTTAATGAAGACTTGCATTAAAGGAATAATTCAGGCCAAGTAAAATTCCAGAGAGATAACAGCAGGACTATCCCTATGGCTGTCTCTTTTGTCTCAGTGGTGACAAAACTGGTAAGTCCATGACTTACTTATTCAACTATAGCATCCTTAGTAGTCCCAAAACAGATGATACTGTCCAATTAAAATCCTGCATATTTACAGCATTGTACCTGAGGACTAGGTAAATTCAGGGTATCGTCTCTGTAGAAAACATAAGCATTATAAAGACTGAAGGTTTTTTCAAAGAGTACAGATACAGTTCGCTTAATGTTTTCAGCTAAGTTATTGTAATAAAGCCTGTGCTGCAGAGAAGTCATTATGATTTTTTTCAACCAAGACAAATGTTTGAACTGCTCTGTGGTTTTCTGTGATACATTGTGAACCAGCTGGGCAAACTTTAATCCATTCCCCTGTCATACATATACATATACATTTAACTCATGCCACTTAGCTGTCCAATTATATAAGTATTTGAAAGAATTTGTGAAAACAACTTTAGGTGTTTTTCTGAAATGCTCTGTGAAATGTATGGACAATTTGACATCAGATGAAAGACAGCTATTATATCAAATTAAAGACAATACAGACATATGTTTTATGAAACCAGATAAGGGTGGAGGAGCTGTGATAATGGATTACTTTATGTATGCATGTAAAATGTTTGAAATACTTAATGACACCACCACTTATAGACAGGTTTTTAGAAACAAAGTCAATGTGTCACTACTGTTTGGAAGATCTTGTTTTACAAGGGTACATGTGTAAAGAAATTTTAGACTTTGTTAGATTGGCAGACCAGTCATACCTGCAATCTTTGGTATACCCAAAGTGCATAAGTATTTCCAACCACCTCCCTTAAAATTCTTGTGTTAGAAAATAAGTCTAAAACCAAACCTCTTCCTTTGTATGTAGACTTTCACAGCAAGAAATTAGTTGAGGGTGAGGGACACATTGAACGTCATTCCAGACATGTATTGCAGTTGTTAAATTCCACTCTATTTTATGAGCATGTGCATTTCATTAGTATTGATGTGATAAATCTATTTTCGGTAATCCCACATGATGTTGGGTTGCAGCATTTTGGTAATATGCTATCTAAGGACAATTCCAAATCTTCTAATGACTTACATGTTATTATTTTAGAATTTTTGGAAATAGTATTGAAAAATTACTTTGTTTACTTCGATGTCGAATATTATCAACAGGTGACTGGAGTTGCCATGGCAGCCAGATGTGCTCCCACATATGCAAATCTTGTATACTGGCAGATTGGGAACATAGAGAAGTTTTTACATCTCCCTGTTTTAAGAAAGTATATCAATACTTTAGATTTTCAGATGATATACTTATGGTTGAATAAGTAGTCTAGTTTTAATATGAAAACTTAACAATTCTACTAGTTATCTAAAGTTTATGTGGTCCAGTGGAGGAGACTTAATCAATTACCTTAACCTAACAATTTCTAAGGATTATACACTTAGTAGGTATATTTCCAACAGCTATAGAAAGGATAAATACTTCAATTCCTTGTTATACTGCAATAGGGGTCTATATCAGAGCAGCGAAGAAGCGTTTAATCGAATGCCTCTTCAACACATAAACAGCGAATGCACTAAAGTGCAAATGCTCAGGATACTGATTACTTTCCCTGGGAAAGAAATTGGTAACACAAACACACACATACTTTCAAACATAACAATGTGGGGGGCTTCGCCCTAACTATATATACCAACTCTGAGATCACACTACAGTGGGGAAAGGAGCAAACACATGGGGAAGGCCAAGCGATTTCTTTCCCAGGGAAAGAATTTGCTGTTTTGAACATTCGCCCTTTAGTGCATTCACTGTTCATGTGTCGATGAAAAGGTGTTTGATTAAATGCCTCTTTGCTGTTCTGATACAGACCCCTGCAATAGCAGCCACTCTTTTTATCAGAAAAAAAATATTGAAGGACAGATTGTCTGTCTGTCCAGATTAGTATCACTATAGGTGACTTTTGAAAGTGAGATTTTTAAACTGTGTAATATGTTTATAGAAAGAGATTATCTTGTCTCTTTAGTGGAAACAGTGAAGGATGAAATTCTGAAAGGGAGACCAGAGAGGTATCCTCCCATTTTAGATAGTAGCAATAATAACACAATGCAAAATTGTTGCTGTAACTGGTAGAAATACTACAAATTTAGATAAGATTGCCGCTATGATTATTGACTACAACTTGCAATGTTAAAGGAAACACTAAACAATGCATGGATACTCTTTTTTTTTAGCTGAACACAAACAGATTTTAGGTTTACACTCAAAGATTACTTATAGCAGAGGAAACAATTTAAAAGACATTTTTGAAAAGAACAGTCTTGAAAGAAAAACTGAGTCAGTCTAGTATAATGAAATGTTGGTTTTGTAAATATTATAACTTTATAAATGATGGACCCTATGTCACAGCTGAAGGGTATGATAAAATGCTTGTGTGTCCAGGTATTTGTAATCACAAGACAAAAATGATATATTTGGCTTCATGTATATCATGTTCTGCATTTTATATAGGCAAAACTAAGATGCTCAAGCAGTGTGTATATGAACATGTATACGGTATACAACAATCTAAGCCTACTGATGCACTGTTCAAACATATACTATTTTGCCCAAGTTATAAGAGATTTCTGTTTTTTATTATTGACAGGGTCAACAACATGGGCAAGGGAAGTAACAGTGAAGTTTTACTTGAACAGAAAAAGTTAAACTGGCAGATACACTTAAATGCCACAACTTAAACCTAGATTAAAATGATATGTAATTAAATTGTGTTTTAAAAAACAGAGCTGCTACATTGAATTCATTTATTATGTTTATAGAATATAAATGTATTTACATATTTTTTATATATTGTCCTTTGGGATACATAAAAGTACTTATGTTTATAAACTGCATTTTTCCATATGTTGATTGTAAAGTTATGCTTATTGGCTGTACACACTAATTAGGTGTGCTAGTTAAACAGTGTTGCGCACTAATTAGGTATGCTAGTTAAACAGTGTTGCGCACTAATTAGGTGTGCTAGTTAAACAGTGTTGCACACTAATTAGGTGTGCTAGTTAAACAGTGTTGGGCACTAATTAGGTGTGCTAGTTAAACAGTGTTGTGCACTAATTAGGTGTGCTAAACAGTGTTGCACACTAATTAGGTGTTCTAGTTAAACAGTGTTGCTTGTTGTGCTTGTTATCTCTGAAGACGTTTTCGGTTGAAGACGAAAGCCCTTTGATTATTTAACAAACTTGATTTTATTTTGTTTTGTGGCTTCATTGTGGTCATGACAAGTTTTATGTGAATTTATTACTACTGCCCAGTGTTAGTATCAGTTTTGATGCCAGCCGTAGTGGTCCATTGGAAGAGTTTTGGTGCTAAGTGCTGTGTTCCTTCATTGATACGCTATACCTTTGGGTATAAGATAGAGCCAACCATATTTAAGCATATTTGTAAACACAATTATAACATAAAAAAGTAAAATGATAATAATGCACTTTTTAGACCCACCTTGCAGTGCAAATCGTATTCCAAGTTTTTGCTGGTTATTCTTGGACACTTTCCCATGGGATCTAAAATTATGGTACAAAGAATCACTCTAACAGCTGCAAATTAAAGAATGACAATCTCAAGGGTTAAATGACAACATGGAACTTGATTACTATACTATGTGTGTTTTTCATTAATATTATCTTTGTTTTGAATGGTCATTATCCACTTGTCTGAAAAAAATATTTTCCAATGTTTTATCAGAATGTTGTTTTCACAGTTAATTTAAGAACTTTTTTATTTTCATTATAAATATTTTGATTCTTATTGTAGTGGACAAGTCATGAGGCAATCGAATTATTTAAGCCTCATTAAGAAGTATCTAGATGATCATTATGTTGATTGTAAAACTAGACATGTTGTATACTTAGCAATTTATCGAGGATGCCCTTCATTGTACGTAGGCAAAAAGAAATCATCATCTGCAAGAATGGATTTCTGAACATATTAATGACATCACTAAAAGTAATAGTAGTAATGCATTAGCAAAACATGTTTCATCTACAGATTGTACTTATTACTTTAGGTTTTTAGATGTAGAAGTCATACAGACTAATGGAGGGGTAACATTATTAATTATACAGAATCTGTAGAATATAGATGAATAATGGAGCTACATGCCATGCATGCTTCCAGATTAATGATTTAGTATAATGTAAGCCTGTAGTAAAATGCAGACAGCTGGGATATGTATATGTATGATTTCTTTTAATTAATATGAACTGTTTTTTTAAGAAATTAATTAAAGTATGACCGTCATATAATCTAATGCAACATTTTAAAAGGATTGTCTCTCTCATTAATTTTATATTGACCAGAAGAAGCATTTGTGAAAACACATTTGTATTGTATTTAGGTATTCTGTTACTCTGTATTACTTTTCCAGGGTGCTCGGTTTAGTTTTATTTGTTTAAATATACACAATAACCAGCCAGCAAAGGAGGTAAATGAGGTTGTATCTTACATTTCAGACAGTGGATTTCTACATTTTCCTTTTTTATTTTCTTAAACATTAAAACCAGAAAACATCACAAGTTTGCTTTCATCCTGCAGATAAAATGTGTTACTAATAGGCAATAAGAAAGTTGCAGAAAGTCAAGTTTCCTTAGCATGGCATCAGTCCTGACACCAACATTCTCCCCGTAAGGACTTCAAGCAAGTCTTCTGGAGGCAGCCCTTAAGAAACTAAGCTTTAGACAAGGACACAGTCATTGCAGTTCCAATGTCTTTTCTACTTAAACCATCTGCATTACCATTAACAGTGTCACACCTATGTTGGATAGTCATTTTATAGGACTGCAAGGCTAAATTCCATCTAAGAAATTTTTCATTCTATTCACCTACTCTATGTAGCCATTTTAAAGGGTTGTGACCTGTAACTACAATGAATATTCTATTATACAGGTATGGCTATAACATTTGCAAAGCCCAGGCTATGCCCAGACACTGTTTCCATAGCTGAATAAGATTCCTCCCTGGGCTGAAGTTTGTGATAATATATAAAATGGTATGCTGCTCTTTCCCTAACAAAATCTGATTTAGTAGAGCATCTACCCCATAGTAAGAAATTTCTACCTGTAAAATGAATTCCTGACTATAGTCAGGACAGGCTTATACAGGTACTGACCTCTCCTTGACTGAATATGTCAATGGTAACTGTTAGTAACCCTTGGTCAAGTCAGTAGTAGGTAGATACTTAACCCCAACCAGCTGCTCTCTGGCTTCATTTGCCTTAGGCATGGGTTAATCTCCTGTCTCTTTGTAATTGTTCAGTTTTCTTTAGTCCACAAAAAACATGGTGCTGCTATATTTCTTCAGTGCCAGCATATGTAGTGAAGAATAGGGACTGTTGGACACCTGGATCATCCTGATTTCCATTGTGTCTGGCAGTTCCTTTCTAACTTACTCTCTAAGTTGCTTGTTTGATGGGCTGCTGAGGTCATGTGTCTATATGGTGCTTGACCAAGTGGATATACCTATCTTATCAGTAAACGTATCTCCAAATTCCTGTAATACTGCTTAAATCTCTTGAACCTGAGTAGGATTTAACTATTGTGACAGGGCTACTCCAATTTCTAAAGAATCATATTGAGTCTCTTCCAGGAGAGGTCTGAATGCAGAGATGATGGAGGTCCAAATGCAGAGATGATAACATCAGCAAGCAGAGGAGAGTACTATTGCTGGAATTTAATTCAAAATCAAGTCTTGGTGAGTACCTTCATGAAGTGGACTTTGTTATTCCAAAATCTCACTCAGATGACACTGATACATAGATCATATTTTATATAACATATATCATGGACAGAAGGAGGTTAAAAATAAAAAAGAAAGCTGGGTGCCCAAGCCCCAGGATAAAAAAAGTGAAATGTCTTTCTGTGAATTGTGTTTTTGTTGAAATGAGATTTCTGTGAAAAGTGCACTCTAATTTGATTTTCAGTGAAATGTGCTTTCGGTGAATAGTAGTGATCCATATATATATATATATATATATATATATATATATATATATATATATATATATATAGTTAGGGGAGCGTGACCCCCCATATTTGGTGGGTTTGATTTAGTATGATGTATGTTGTGGTACTGTAGTGCCAAGTGATTACTTATCCTAGAAAAAATATTTGATGTTTGCTGAAGTGTGTTTCATTGTTTCAGTGTTGATGGACACAGGTTCGAGGTAAGTAGATTTCGATTATCTAATATAGACCTGTATAAGATATTTATTACATTAATGAATTAAATTACAATGACCATGAAACAAACAACTTTGCAGCTAAACCATAATAAAGAACAAATTATTATCCCAGGGATAAAAATTCAAAGGAGGATATTGTAGTGTGACTCTGCACTGCTGCTCTTTTGTCTTTCCCTTAACCCATTAAGATGTTTACTTAACAGATTAGGTCACGGCTCGACTCTGGCTCCCAGAAAACAGCCAAGTGTAAAGACTTCTCATATTTTTTTTTGTGGATGATTTAAAACCATATAGTTCATCAGAGAAGGAGCTGATAGCACTACTGTAAGTGGTTAAAATGTTTTCAGATGATAAAAGAATGCCATGTGGTTTTGCTAAATCTGCCAAAGCAACATTTATAGCAGGAAAGGTCCAACACCAAGAAAACAACAGTCCGAGACAGAAATGTGATATAAAGGAACTTGATTAGGAGACAGTGTATACATGTTTGGGAATTAATGAAGGATTGCTAGCATAAAACAAGAAGAAATGCAAACAAAACTAACTAAGAAATATTTCAGAAGACTAAAATGAATACTGAAAACAGCCCTGACATCTAACAAACTCCAAGGTATAAACCAATTTGCTCTTCCTGTTCTAACTTAAAGTTTTTAGGGGATTGACTGGCCTAATAAGATATTGGATCTGTTGCAGAAAAACAAGAAAAATACTTTGTGCTTATCAAATGATTTATAAAAATTATTGTGTACCAAGATTATATATTCCCCATTCTGAAGGAGATATGGGCCTCCTTGAAATAGATTACGTGTATAGATCTGCAATTGTAGGACTGCATACATATATGCTGACCTCATAAGATCCAAATATAGAGAAAGTTCTAAAACATGAAGAGAACAAGTTTAAGATGACTTCCCTCTTAGTTTAGTAGAAGCATATCATTGTCAAACTGGAATGAAAATCAATCCAGAAGTGGAAGAAATCAGGCAGCAACTGAATGTGCCAAAAAGCAAAAGAAAGAATATAAGATGAAGGATCAGATGAAAAGACAAGAAAAGTGGAAAATGCATAAATATAGTTGAAGTATATAAAACTCCTGGAACAATTTCATGATAATCAGGATTTAACACAGGAAAGGTTAAGAAGTGGGAATTTTAAACCAAAAGACAGAAGGTTAATATTGGCGGCCCAGGACAGTGGACCAAGTATATGTTGGTTTACAAAAGTCCATTGAACATGTTGGAGAAACAGAGAAATGCAGGCTTTATAAAACAAAATTGGAAACATATATTGTTGCTACATATGATACACTAATGGCAGAAGGCCTGTATACTGAAATGCATAATAATGTGCCAAGATTGTTGCTCCAGGGATTGTGCAAACATTACAATATTGAAGTAGCTGAGAAACACTGAAAACATGAGCCACAAAACATTACAGAAAATGGTGAAGTTTATATCACATGGAATCACCCGTTTATATCACATGGTATCACCCATTTATATCACATGGAATCACCTGTTTATATCACATGGAATCACCCGTTTATATCACATGGAATCACCCATTACCAACAGTTCAAAAAAATTGATGCGAGAAAAACAGATACAGTAATACTGGAAAAGTAGACAAAAGTAGCATTGAAAACTGAAATTGTTACACCCAGTGATTATAGTATCCTCTGTACAGAGAGACACAGTCATAAGATGCTAGGATTTGCAGGCAGAAACAAGGGCAATGTGGATGAAGGATACCCAGACAGTTCCATTTGCAATAGGAACAATGTGTCTCATAAAAACGAATTTACAGCCATATTTATATATGTTACCTATGTATGTAACTCCGTATGACTTGCAGAAGGAGTCAGTTCTGGGCACATTGGGGATACTGCAAAGAGCAGTTTTGGCTAATATTATAGACTGAAACAATACTAATTTAATGAACTTAAATCATACTTTAACTTAGAAATAGGCTCCATTCCTGTCATGGTATTAGAAACCCAAACATCTTGGAGAAATTAAACAGAGATATTTACCTTTAAATCCCCATGTGGTTTCTCCTGTAAATCATTGCAGTTAATACGTATTAGCACCTCTTTCAAGATCAGGCTTTATTTATTAACATGATATTGTTTGTGCTTTTGCCTCCTGTCTGGCAACTCTACCATGTAGCTGACATTGCACACTTTTCACAGTGGTAAAATGGTCTTCTCAGGCTGACTGCAGCTTGTGTCTTACAGAAATATGTACCATTACCTGCTATCGTACTGAGTGTTCTGGCTCCAGCTGCCCCTTTGTAACAGTCTTTTTGCTACTGTTCTGCATTTGCCAAATACTTCTGAGCCATCCATAGACGTTTCTCAAGTGTTGTCCAGAAGGTTAGGAAATACCCAACAATAGACTCCTTGTGGGTATGACACTCACCATCCCACTCATAAATAAAATACACATGCCCCTATACCCTATGACCAGCCCAAAGAGTGAAACTCTGTGGATTCCTCTGACATCTCCTCATAGTCCAAAAGAAGATGTGGCAGGTAGTTCTCCTACTCCCTCTTGAACTGGTTTGTAAATACTCTACATAAGATAATTTATCTGGGAATGGTAAGGAGTTGTCTTTAGATCCTTTACCCCACAATGCTTCCACAAGTATGCCAGTAGGCCTTATATTTAGCTGGCACTTGTATCTGTCAGTATTTCCCCAGAGGACCCCAACCTAATGACAATGTCTAAGAAAGCATTTACTACCCACTCTGCTTTAATGGAAGGCAGGCCACTGCTTCAGTCTATTCAATGGCATGACCAGCCACTACCAGGGTATATTTCTTACCTGTGATACTTAGGGTACTCAGACGTCCCACAATAGCCACAGCTATCAAATTAAACAATTCCTCAAAACAGGTAAAGGTATCAAAGCAGCCTTGGGTTTACTGCAGCCTTATGAAGATTTTGGCACAGTACCCTGATACATCCTTTCCAATCCCTGTCTAATAACATTTTTGTAAGCCATCATTTAGAGCATGATTTGTCCATATGCCCTGCAAAGGGAATATTATGGGCTTTGGCCAAAATGCCTGCTAGTAGGCCTTATTTTCTACCAGCTGCTATATTACTTGTCACTCTAGCCTTCCTTTAGTGGTCTGTTGCCTGTACAATAATTCTTTTTCCCAGCATATGGACTTTCTTTGCTATGGAGTGTCAGGAATCTTTCAAAGTCAAAACAGAAAAGGCCAGCACCAAGTGTTGTTTGCTGAATACTTTTATTCACACAATAGCATTATACCGGTTTCGGTACACTAGCCTTCCTCAGTGAATAAAGATGACAACAAAATCATATGTTTATATACAAATGCATCCATACTTCCTATTGTGTCATTTCCTGCAATTCAATTAACAAATTAGTAAACATAGAACACAAAATAAAATACATCCACATTATAAGTGGCCATTTAAACCAGGTGAAAACAAACCTCCTAATTTCACAATCCAATATTTGTCCTTGTTATTTACAATAGAGTACCAGCCTAGTTTATTGGACCAATCTCCCTGTATCCTGTCAGTCACTGTAAAGGAAATCAGGGCAGTGGGATGAATAATTTGGTGTTTATATAAGGCATTAGTGATCTGTTTATTTCGGATGTCACTGTAATGTTCTGACATGCGGATCCGTAGAGGATGTGAGGTTTGTCCAATATAGAAAGATGAACAATTGCAGGTATTCAAATATATAACCCATTCTGATCCACAATTTCCAAAACACTGTATATCAAATACCTTGCCTGAGTTTTTACTTGTGAATTGTTTGGATTTGAATATGTATTTACAGAACGAGAAGTGTCCAAATGGCAATGACCCCAAAAGTTTGTCCTCCTGTTATAGTCAATTGATAACGCATAGATAAACCACTGTTACACTTCTTATAATGTGCAAAATGAGAACCCAGTATTTTGCCCCTATGGTATGAAAACAAGCATTGATCCCCTAGCATATGATTCAAGTCTTCGTTTGCCATAAGAATGTTCTAATGTTTGGTTACAATATCCCTAATGAGATGAATGTTTCTACCATAGGTGGTTATAAATCTAATCGGCTGTGCATCCACTGTGTGAGTCCTGTCCTTATATACCAGAAGCTGTGATCTATCCTTAGCAGATGCAAACTGACTAGCAGCTTGTATATCTTGTTGGTGGTAATGTCCTTATGAAAAGTAGCAAAATCTTCCTTCTCAGAGCAAATCCTCCTGATACACAAAAAATGCGATTTGGGTATGTTCCTTATGGTATGGTGTGGGTGCAGACTAGTGGCATAAAGCAAGTCGTTACATTAAGGGTATTTCCTATACACACTAGCGGCAAGAGACCCATCCAGTTGTTTAGATACTGTAACATCCAAAAAGTTGATACAGTGCATATCAAAATTCAGTGTGAACTTGATACCCCATTTATTTTCATTTAAATATTGGACAAACTCACCCAAATATTGTTGGTCAGCATGCCACACCATCCAACAGTCATCAAGGTACCTCCTTCAGATGTCTATCTCATTCATGTATAAATTATGTGAGGTGTCATAAATAAGATGTTCCTCAAGATACCCCATAAATAAATCAGTGTATATAGGGGCAAAAGAAGCCCCAATGGCTGTACCTCTGGTTTGCCAATAACATTCCTCATTGAAGTAAAAAATATTTTTTGTGACATGTTCCGCCATACAAACTAGTAGGGTATTAAGGCCTGCTAAATAAAGATCAGCCCTATCTAACCAATGTTGTAGTGCCACTAGACCTGCCCAATGGGGAATGTTAGTATAAAGAACTTTTACATCCAGTGTACATAGTAGCCATGTTGGTTCTAATTGTGTCTCTGATATAATCCTGAGAAACGCAGTGGTATCTTGGATGCTTGCTCATATATGTTTGAGCATTGGTTTGAGATAATATGTTAGAAAATCAGAAAGCGGTTCTGTGAGGGATCCGATACCTGATACAATTTGTCTTCCCGGAGGTTTATCCAGACTCTTATTTATCTTTGGCAAAAGATATAAAATTTGTTTTTGTGGATCCTGTACCATAAGTTGGTGCAACATGCACTCCTGTATGATGCCTTCCTCTACTGCTAAGTTAAGAAAAGTGTCTATCTCCTTCTTGAAGTTTGGTGTAGGGTCTAAGGGTATATGCATATAGTGCTGAGGGTTGGACAATTGGCCATTTCCCTCTGCCAGATAATAATCTGTGTCCATTATAACCACGCCCCACTCTTAGTCACAGTAGTAATCAAAATATTGGAATTATTTTTCAGTTCAGTGAGAACATGTTGTTCTTGTACCGTAAGATTATGGTGCAACCAAGTAGAATCACATAACCTGAAATGCAGATCTTTGAGAACCGCCTGCTGAAAGATACTAACATATTTATTCATAGGAGGCATAAAGGCCGATTTGCCAAACGTAGATCTTTGAGAAGTTTCACTAGGACCAAAAAACATTTTTAGATTTAATCTACGGCAAAAATCCAAGACATCATTCACAACAATATTTTCATCAATGACAAAACCAGGAACATAGTTAAGATCTTTATTAAGTAACTTCTTTTGGTTGTCATTTAACTGGACAGGTGAGATGTTATGTATATTAAAATCAAGCTATAATGCGTTAGCAAAGTTTGGAGGAGTCTCTCCATTGTACCTGTATTTATGCTTGTGCTTCCTCCCACCCCTATGCCTGCCAGTTCTAAAGGGTGGTCATTATTTCTGAATTTCTTTGGTGTGGGTGAAGCCTGTGTGTTGAGAAAATCTATATGTGTGGCAGAAGACTCATCCCCCGAAGTGCTACTAGGCTGTGAGGCCATTTTTTTTTTTCAAAACAGATCTTGGTCTTTTTCTCCTAGAGTGGGTATATGTGAAATCCCCACTTTCAGAAAATTTAACACATTTTTGATGTTCAAAGGGCTTTCCCCTATGATAATCAGTAACATCCCTATTTTAATTAGGTATTTTTTTTGTCCTTTGTTTTTAAAAAAACAATAAATCCTTGGTTAATTTATGAAAGTAGTTGGTATATGCAGGTAATCCATCAAATTTCTTCAAATCATTACAAGCAGACTTTACTTCACCAACATTCTCCTCTATTGTTCATTCATAGTAGCTTGCCAAAATCTGAACAAAAGAAAGAGAGGCTTGCTGTTGCACGTCTCGCCATTCACTTGTCAGTGTTTCATCTATCCGACCAACCAGAGACTGTATTTTAACCCTCATTCCCCGAGGGGTAATATTTTTGCTTATATAAGCCTTAAGTAATTTAAGGTGCCAAACATTGGTACGTAGGGTTTTCATACTTTTATTCAATTCTTGAAATAATTGATTGCAGCCATCAACTGGATCCCTATTTTCAACATCCAAATTGTTATCCTGATTAAAGGGTCCACCAAATACACCAATATCATTCTTGTCGGCACACAGGTCCTGAAGAATTGCATCTAAATCCATGACAATAAGCTTCACAATCACCTCCAATATATATTTCCCTACAATAATACCCCAAATCTGTGCACCTCAAATTAAGAAATACAGGGTCAGTCTCCAGTATCGGCACAAAATGAAAAACACTGACAAAGATATACTAAAAGAGGAGAATGTTAGTGAACATCAGATAACCATCACAAGATGGCCTGCCTATATCAAGAAAAATGCTTTCAAGCCCGAACAAATATTTTTTGTTAGCAAATACTAAATATTCCTGACCAAAAGTCATCAATTGGTTATTGTTTATATGTGTCAACTGATGCGCCGCACCAATATATACTAAGGCAACGTATCAGTAATCCATGAAAAAGTACGACCAAAATATGTTATCCTACGATGAAAAACTCCTTACTTTATAAATAAGCTCATATATGTAAGGAATGTAATGTACGATATCCCACCATTCAGCACAATGTGGAATATACTGAAAATTGTTCTATGTGTTCAAAAGGGGCTAGAAAGCACTTTTTTTTTTGGGAACAGCAAAATTTTTCCTGGGAAAAAATTTGCTGTTCTGGCTGTTCACTCTTTTTTGTTTTCGTTCTTTTGCAGTCGATATAACAGCGTTCGATCTTTTGATCATTCGCTGTTATAACATAGACCCGAATAAAAACTGGTTCACTCATAGGATTCCTTTTCTCCCCTTTTCTTCTGCTGTTCCCTCTTTATTTATATGCTGCATATCTATGTCACTATTTATATATATATATATATATATATATATATATATATATATATATATATATATATATATATATATGGGTCTACCTGAGATGGTCGACAAGCCATTTGATCAACTTTTATTTGGTCAACAATTCATTTGGTCGACAGGCAGATTTGCCCCCCTCCCCAATGTTGTGCAACCCTGGAGTTGATATATATAGTTAGGGGGGTGTGGGGGGTACAGCCCCCCACATAAAACTGCTTGTCGACCAAATGAACTGTTGACCAAATGAAAGTCGATCATTTGGCCTGTCAACTATGTGATAGGGATCCATATATATATATATATATATATATATATATATATATATATATACCTGTATCCCTGTATCTCTCTCTCTCTCTCTCTCTCTCTATATATATATATATATATATATATATATATATATATATATATATATACAGATAGTTTGTATATTGTATATATTGTTTGCATGTATAAAAGTCTGATGTTTATTAATCTGTCATTCCTATATGAATTGTCTGTTCTGGACAGTTCATTTTATTCTAACTTCACCCTCATTCCTAATACTTAGTGTTGCCATCTATGCAGCTTTTTTACTTTTTTTTTGTCCTGTAAATAACTTTTATTTTTTTCATGAAGGGGATTGATTGCACTGTATATCAGTGCTACTCTTGCCTCTGTGCTCAGCCACCCCACCTACCTGGTTGCCAAGATGTAAGTAAGTGAATACATAAATATAATCTCTCCCATATCTTACCGCTGAAGTGTCTCAGATTCTGGGTCACTGTTACTGACCAACTCCTTCTCTGTTGTAGTAACATTACCAGACATATGAGTAGGTATAGGCCTTGACTGGTTGTCCCCTCTGCCATCTTTCCTATGTGATTGTCTGTCAGTAGGCCCTGAATACAACTAATTACATCAGCTCAGAACAAAAGAAACTACCAATATACTGAATTACTTATCTGCCTCATTATAATTCTTTTCACAGTTCCAGGCTGCTACATCTTTAATAATTTGTTTTTAGAACTTGCAAACACAAGAGAAACAAGAAATTATATCTCCTACTTCAAACTGCAGATGCATGCAGTTTCCCTGCTTTCATCTCCTTTTACATTTACAAGAGAAAGGTCACAAGATCACACACATTTTGCAGTTCAAATATGTTACTAGTAGGAAATAAGAAACAAAAAGAAAAGCACATATCATCTTTACATTAGTTTTTCTTACCTTAACATTAACCCTAACAACTCAGCCATATTTACTTTATAGGCTGTTGTTAAGACTTGGAACATCTGTTATCACAAAACTGGGAAGAGAAAAAATATCAAAAAACATGCCTATTTTTCTTGGATTTACAGTATGGTGTCAAGCTGGTAGGTGGTATGCCTGTGAGCTCTAATTTAATCTCTCATTCCATGTCAGTTAGGAAGAATAAAAACAGAAGAATTTTCAAAGTAACAAAGTGTTAAAAAACATATCCCACCACTGAAGGATCAGGGCCATCTCCATAACATGTAGGAATCCTAAAGAGAGATGGATAGAGAATCAGAGAGCTCATCTTTTTCCCTGGAAACACAAGCGATGAAATGCACACAGAACTTAGTGGTGCACTTCAGGAATACATTACAATGAATAATAAAAAGACGTGCGAGAATGAGGAAACTCGCTACCTATTCAGATACACTGGACACCTTTCAAGCATATGACAAGTGGCTGCATGTGAAGGGTCTAGCAGGTCCTAATAACTGCATTAAATAAGGTGACACTGGCAGAAAAGCTAGTGGAAGCAGAAGACAGATCAAGGAAGGAGATCATAAGATTTCTTGAAATTCCTAAGTCTTTAGAAGGAGATAACTGTGTTGGATTTATGAAAAATTGCCTGAGTGAATGATTGGGATAGGTCTGGAGGCCTTCCATACTGAAAGATAGTACAGGATGAGCAAGATACAATTTCAAAGGGAAATGCAACCGAAGCCAATGTTGATTAAATTCCATTCTTGCGCACAAGTGAGGAGATTCTTTCCATTTTATGAAAAAATGAAACCATCTTCATGATAGCTGATAATAGGGTGTATGTCAATAATGATTATTCCCTTCAAACAAGGACCAAATAGATCTCATTTTTCCCTGCTATTCATATTGATGATCTTTCTATTTAAGATACTATACCTAGGTCTGTTTAGATTTTTTTACCCCACTTGACAGAACCATATTTGGACCAAGAGAATGACAATGAAGAAAATGAAAATATGTAAGAAGCCGTGCAAACGAAGTTAACTGGTGAGGACGTATTTACCTTTTCATAATGAAGAGAGGGAGGTGTGGAAGATGTTTCTGTAGATGTAGGAGAAAATGAAAAAGAGTGGCTGGCTGTAGGGGGAAAGATGTTAAAAACCTAAAGGGAGTGAAAAGATACATAAAACAAGAAAAAATGAAGATGTTACAACAGGTAATCAAGTTAGTGAAAGACTAAGAAAAATGGCTTTTGGCATAAAATGAAGGTAAATGATGACTTTTCTGTCCTTTTTCTTAATGTAAACAGTATAATAAATGAATGCAGAAACAATGATGTACTACAATGGTATAAATAATTAAAGTCTGATGACATAATGCACTTTTTTAGAAATACATTAAAATAACAGATGGAACAATGAAGTACAGGAAGGGAAGATATCAATGATGATTTATGCCTTGGAATCATAATATTGTACAAGGTGAATTATATTACAATATATGCAGTTGTCATTGTTTATCTGAGAAAGTTAATGGTACCAGATTGCTGCTTTAAAGGACATAATAAAACTTGTGCAGTTTATGCTTTTACTTTACTTATAAAAAGACACTTTTTGGACACAAACTGTTTATTATTGAGGAAGGCAGGGGATCAACTGCATGTTGTTCAATATTACAGGTCTTACAGGATGAAGGAAAGGTGTTACTTACAGCAAGTTTAGAAATGAGATTTTATAAGAACTGTTTAGAGTGATGGGTTGAATGTAAAAAATATATACGACTATGCAAAAATTATAAGGAAAAATGCCATAAATTAGAAAATGTTATGGGAGGTAATGATGAGAAATATTTACGTTGAATGAAACAATATAAGAGAGGTCATTAAGGCAAAACTGTGTTGTTAAAGGTTGAAAGGAAGAGATTACTCCTTTCTTTCAGTATGCAAATTAAGTATAATGAATGTGAGTAATTGAAGTAAAGCATGAGAAAGATCTGATAGTGAGCAAGAAGGAAACATTTAAGCTGTGAAATATTTCTTTGAAGCCATGAGCTAAACAGAAGAGTGGGATATAATGGATAATGAGTTATTTACATATATTTAGTTGGCTATGCAGTGATGTTTTGTTTAATAAAATGGGATAAGTATGAAATAAATACAGCAGAAACTGGTTATGGAGGAAAGGACAGTGAGGATAAGGTACATATGATATGAAGTTTGTGTTTCATATTATACATGTTTACAAATATAAGAAAAAGGGGGAGAAGAATTGTCATTTTGTTTTTTTATAGTTTCATAGTATAGTACTAGGCTATCTGCCCTAGGGCATTTATAAGCCTAGCCAAAGTGTATGTGGCTTTCGCCACCCCATGTAATGATCCAAAAGTGTACAATTTAAATTAAATTTAGTTTACTGTGTCTCTATCTAGCAATGACACAGAGATGGCCCCCGGGGTAAACCTACGATCACCCATCCATTCGTCCAGATTTCTCTTGAAGAGAGTCAGTGAGGGGCTCTGCCTAACATGGACAGGTATCCTGTTCCAGAGTGCGGGAAGCCTCTGGGTTATGAATCTCTCCCTCCAGCATGTCCTATTCATATTTGTGCTGAAGTTTAGATCTTTAGCTCTCGTGGTTCTGATGGATTTGGATTTTTTTGAGGTGGAGCATGTCCATTAATTCTGAATTGGACATGGCCTTGTACGTAAGGCACAGATCACCTCTGAGCAGGCGGTATGCTACTGAATAGAGCTGGAGCTTTTTCAGTCTGGCAGCATATGACATATGCTGGAGGCCCTAGATCCTCTTGGTAAGCTACTTTTGGGGTCTCTCCAGCTGCTGCAGGTGCCGGGTGAGGTACATACCAAATGGGGCATTGTACTCAATCATAGGCCTGATAAGGGAGGAATATAAGGGTACAATGACATCCTTTGATCTGGATGTGAATCCCTTCATGATAAGGTGGGCAAGGTAGAAGGTCTTTCTAATCACTTTGGCGACGTGGGTGTCAAATGAGAGGTCACTGTCAACTTGGGTTCCCAGGTCTCTGATTACTTTTTCCGTACTTAATGGATTACCACCTGTGTGGTAATTTGTGGGTACTTTGTTTTTTCCAAAGGAGATGACTATACATTTTTTGGCATTTAGTTTAAGGCCATGACTCTGGCACCAGTCGTCTGTTTCTGTGAGGCCCTTCTGGAGGATGCATGTGTCAGCTGGTGTGTCAACTATGGCGCCTAGTTTGCAGTCGTCTGTGAACTTTGTCAGCCACAACCCCCCTATGTTTCCCTGCACATCTGAGAAATAAATGCTGAACAAGAGGGGTCCCAAGACAGATCCCTGTGGGACTCCACTTGTGACTGGCTTAGAGTCTGACATAGCTCCAGCTATTCTGACTTTGTGGGTTCTGTCCTTTAGCCAGTTTGCAACCCATCTTGTGACAAACGGGTTTACATTTAAGCTGTTGAGCTTGTCTATGATGCCTGAGTGGGGTATTGTGTTGAAGGCTTTTGTCAGATCCAGGTAGGCTGTATGAACTGCTTTGCCTTCATCGATGGCTCTAGTGACTGTTTCAAAAAAGTCCACCAGGTTTAAAAGACAGGATCTGCCTTTTACAAAGCCGAATTGGGTAGGGTCAATTGTCTGTAGGTCCCCGATGTCTTTGTTTATGAGTTCCATGATGATCCTTTCCATAGCTTTGCAGACCAGGCTGGTCAAGCTTATGGGGCGGTAGTTTCCAGGGTCTGTAGAGGTGCCACCTTTGTGGAGTGGGACCACTGTAGCTGTACGTCAGTGTTCAGGGACGTATCCTGTAACAAGGCTAAGATTAAACAGCATTCTTATGTGTGGGTTTAGCTCCTCTAGGAGTTCACATAGCATGCAACCCGGGACACCGTCAGGTCCCATGGATGCTGCATTTTTAGCTTTGCTGAGGGCAGCTCTCACCTGGACATCTGAGATTTCAGGGAGGTTGCATTCAGCTGAGATATTTATTTTGTCTTTTGGGGGAGAGGGAGGGGAGAAATTTGCACTGAACCTGTCTGCCAGTATGTTGGGAATATCTGTGGGTTCAGTGTATTTTTTGCCATTATGAACTAACTCTGCACATATCTGAGGGTTTTCACCCTGGTTTCTAACATAACTGAAGAAGGTCTTGTGATTATCTTTAGTGTCCTTAGCGATTTTTCTCTCAAAGTTGGCCTTTGATGATTTTATTAGCGAATGTAGTTTTTTGCTAGTGCTGATCAGGGATGCATTCCCTTTATGGGATTTTGCTCTGTCTTGCAGTAGCTTCCTTCTCTTGTTATAAAGTTTGTTTATGGCTGGGGTCTACCAGATAGGATGCCTGCCTTTGGTGGAAAGGGTCTTGGTTTTATTTGGGATTGCATGATCCATGCATTCTTGGAGATGCCTGTAGAAAGCATTTGTGAAGGATTCAGCAGTGTGGGATGTGGTTTCCACTGGCCCAGGGGGCTTGAAGGATACCATTTCAGTCCTAAGGAGTGTAAAGTCGGCTTTTGAGAAGTTTCTCACTGTGGTCTTTTGTGCTGGGGGTGGAGGTGGGATATGAATATCTAGGGTTATTAGTTTATGGTCGGATCTCACTAGTGAGGGGTATACTTCCGGTGTTGAGCATTTTGTCCCCATGTTTGTGATGATCAGGTCAAGTATATTATTTCCTCTTGTGGGGGAGGTGACTAGTTGTTCCATCGCATTTGAGTTGATGAATTCCAGGAACCTTTGGGCTAGGGTATTGGGGCTTGAGTAATGCACCCAGTCTATGTTTGGGTAGTTGAAGTCTCCCAATATGATGGTATTTGGTGAGACATTCATATCCTCCAGTGTCTTCAGGAAGGCTGAATGGAGTTCCTGAGATTGCGAGGGTTGTCTGTAGCATGCTACAAGTTGTATAGCAGTTTTCCCTACAGTTATTTGCACATGGATGGTCTCCGATGCTTCGTGCGTTGCCACTAACCTGGAGGTGTGGGTGTCTTTAATGAATATGGACACTCCCCCTCCTTTTGTGGTTCGGCCCAGGTTTTGGGGCCGAAATGCATGATTCGAGGTATAACCTGGAAGGGCTGGGGTGCTCTCAGGAGCCTTGAACCAGGTTTCAGTTACTACACAGACATCGATGCTCTCCATACTGAGGAGTGCTTCGAGAGCCTGCATCTTGAGATTTAGACTTCTGGCGTAGAGCAGCATTACCCTTAGTTTTTTTCCTTTATTGTTTTCTAAGGTGGTGGATTTGTCTTTTGAGCCTTGCCTAAAAAAGGCACTATGGGGGTGGCAAGAGCCTTAGCCAATATCCGGAAGCCCAGTGGTGACAGGTGCAAGCCATCCCTTGCACAGCAGTGTGGCTTGTCCAGCATGTCATCCCAAGTAGACAGACATTGGATCCCCCTAGAATGACACCAGTAATTGAGCCAATTAGTAAAGCTGATCATCTTGTCTTTGTATTATGGCATCATTCTTTGTGAGGGCAAGATGCTGCTCAGGGTCAGGGTCATACCAGCCTGGGCTACATAATCAGAGAGCTCCTCTATTTCTCTTTTCATGTAGTCCAAGGAGGTACATCTCAGGTCATTCATGCCGGCATGGATAATGATGGAGTCATATTTGTACTTGCTTTGGAGGGACCTAAGTGCTTGTGTTATGTGGCGGATCCTAGCTCCCAACAGGCAGCTCACCATTACCCTCTCTTTGTTCAGCCTGGTAAGTGGGACGTCAGTGTGTCTGACTATAGAGTCACCTATTACTAGTGTATCAGGCATGGTGTTTCGCCTTAAGGGCTGTGATTGTTTTGCACACTGACTTTGTGTACTATGTGTTGCTTGTGCAAAGTTTTGAGGTGGTGTTTTCTTGGATGTCTGCTTTGGGATCCTCTGTTGTTTCAGTAAGTTTTTTATTAGAGCCTCCGAGTATGTCTTTGTGTTACTATGTGTTTGGTTTGCAGTTGTGGTTGGTTTATGTGAGACTGGGTTTGTTTTGTGTGTGGTTACCTTCTCCTCCTGTCTGGTCTTGCTAGTCCTGTGTTGAGAGAGTTCAGCCTCCAGTTTGGCTATATAGTTGCATCTCTCACATGTGTTTGTGTTTGTTGGGAGGGGAAGAGGGTTGTCTGTGTACATGAGACAATTGTAACATTGTCTCAGGATTCCCAGATTAACCAGCTGAACTGGAGAGGACGTCAATAATATACCACTTGACATGCCAGAATAGTATAAGGGGGTGATGTGTAACTGGGTCAGAGAGAGGACTTTGAAGGGAAGTGGGTATTAGCACGGGTTGTAGGTGGATGTAGTGTTTACATTAGTTTAAGGGTGCTTCACTTAAAAGAAAGGTTTTATGAGCAAGTGCTAGGCTTATGATAAAGCGAGTAGATTGATTTTGTTGAAAGTAGAGCTTTCTTAAGGGAAAAAGTGAAGTGCAGACTTGGCAGTGCCAGGAATAGTTTAAGCCTGTTTAACCGGCGCTGCGCTATGTGCACAATCGCGCAAAGCCACGCAAATGCGGATTTTTAAACAGGGAACTTCAAAAGAGCTGGAAATATTCCAAAACGACCAATTACTACAAGCTCTTGTGCTGAGGTTACTCCTTCAGGGGCAGATAGGCTGCTCATGGCTCCCTACTCCCACTGGTGAGCAAAGAAACTTCCTTCTATCCAAGTAAGGCAATGGACAACACAGGAACTACACCACAGTCCAGAATACAGCAAAGCCTGTATACTGGTCTAAACTAGTCCAGAAAGGTGGGAAAACAAGGATTTTTTTTGTTTTTGTTTTTTAGGTTAAAAAGTACACAGAAATGCAGGAAAAACAGTAATAAATCACTTACACAGGCTAGCTCACTTTAGTGGGTAGCCCCAACAGTTAAATTTAACAAGAAACTTTCGACCAAATGTAACTTTAAGTGCAGATAATGTACAATGCAAAAAACAGGTAAGAAAGCAGTTTAAACTTGTTCAAAGTAAGAAAAGGAAGGTGTCTCAGGTAAAAACAGCAAAAAAATACTTAGATCAGGAAAGTAGTCACTTTTCTCAGTTCTCTGCTGCTAGCACCACTCTGCAGGACCACGAGGAGCTGTTTCTGAGTAGTATAGCCAGAAAAAAATGCTCAGGGGTGGATTTTAAACTGGGAACTTCAAAAGAGCTGGAAATGGTCCAAAACGACCAATTACTACAAGCTCTTGTGCTGAGGTCACTCCTTCAGGGACAGATAGGCTGCTCAAGGCTCCCCACTCCAACTGGTGAGCAAAGAAACTTCCTTCTATCCAAGTAAGGCAATGGACAACACAGGAACTACACCACAGTCCAGAATACAGCAAAGCCTGTATACTGGTCTAAACTAGTCGAGAAAGGCGGGAAAACAAGGATTTTTTTTTTGTTTTTTTTGTTTTTTAGGTTAAAAAGTACACAGAAATGCAGGAAAAACAGTAATAAATCACTTACACAGGCTAGCTCACTTTAGTGGGTAGCCCCAACAGTTAAATTTAACAACAAACTTTCGACCAAATGTAACTTTAAGTGCAGATAATGTACAATGCAAAAAACAGGTAATAAAGCAGTTTAAACTTGTTCAAAGTAAGAAAAGGAAGGTCTCTCAGGTAAAAACAGCAAAAAAATACTTAGATCAGGAAAGTAGTCGCTTTTCCTCAGTTCTCTGCTGCTAGCACCACTCTGCAGGACCATGAGGAGCTGTTTCTGAGTAGTATAGCCAAGTAAGTACGGCATTGTCATTTTAAGTTTTGTATGCTACTACTTTGTTTAAATAAAGAAACCTACTCTTTTCAGTAAATGCCCTGGGATTTTTTATATCTGTCTGAGTAACTACCCATTCAGGCAGATGGGGCCATAGTTTAAGGTCCCATCCAAAGGACAACATACTCAGCTCGTATCACCCCACCCCCACCCCATGCTGCACTGCAGTGTCTGTACTAGAGTGGCAAATGTCAGGGCATTAACAAGGCCTGCTGCAAGAAAATATACATAAACAGGATATGAGCTAAAATTTGGAGAACCATGTGAAAGGAATATGAAATAAGAATGAGAGCTCATTCAGAATACTGGGAACGCAGAGAAGTTAAGAATATGACTGGCAGCATAAGTCAGATGATTAAAGCTACATTAACAGAAGATTAATGCTAAGCATGGAAAGTGTAGAATGAAGTATATCTACAAAAATTTCTTGGCAAAAAAGGCAGAGTCTCTCCAACTGAAAACAAACTACAAAAAGAAAAATAGTAAACATTTAAAACTATTGTAAGTAGTAAGGAGTGAGACTGACATTCTTTAAAGTATTTGATAATGGTATTAAATATTTCGTATAAGAATTTGATGAAGTAATGTTGTTTATAAGGAGGATTTTGGCAAGTGACTATAGGACTGTTCGAATCTAGGGCTGTTCATTTCATGGATACTGGAAGACTGAATGCACAATTCCATGAAACTTTGTTTTGTACAAAGAGGCTACAGACCTTCATTTTTATGTAAGATCACATATTCCCTGTAACTGTCTAACCAATATAATTAACTCTGAAGGAGTCAACTGGTTCAGGGCCATCCAAAGTCATAATTCCTTGAAAGAGGAGGAGGGGTGGTACTTCAGGGGGCATTCTGAAGGCTGGGGTTTGGCCACCAAGCAGCTTAAGTGGTAACCCTCAACACCAGTGCATGACAGCATTCATCCAGCTCAGAGAGAGTATTGTGGTTCCCATGATGATGATGAAGCGGGTACATCCCCCCACCAAGGAGAGTGGGTAGGCCTAAGAGTAAAATACACCTCTATTACTGAGATGACACTAAGGGCCCAGACCACCAATGAGGCTGCCTGCATAACATCCTTCCTTAGCCAGCTGTTGCCCTCAATGGGGAATACCTAGAGTATTGCAATGAATGGCATGACTGATAGGGGGAGGCTTTCTGGTCAGCAGGTACAACCGAAAAAACACAAAGAAAGAAATAAAAATTGCATTATCCTTTGCGATTGATGCTCAGGTCATAAGTGAAAAGGACCCAAACAGAGTTCATTCATTTTAAATGGTTATCAAATAAATATATTAAAAATACACTGAGTATAGAAAAACTTTAACACAGTAGAATGGTTCAATGCTACGGGTGGAATTCATGAACTTTTCTTTATGGAGCAAATCAGTATCATTTTTTAGGCCTTTTAGTGATGCTGTGAGTGGGAATAGATAAAGTAAAGAAGTCCAGAACATGGAGAATTCCTGGTATGTAACATAATATCCCTTAAATGGGTCTATAGTATTTCATCAAAAGACATCTCCATTGAATTCGTATTTGTTGACATGACTACATTGAATGCTGAATTCAGCGAATGGTCACTACATTAAAGTTTTTCCCTGGGAAAGTAACTAGGTGGCCAGCATCATGAATGAATCCTTTTCCCCACTGTAGTGCAATCTAGGAGTTGGTATTTATAAGTAGGGGAGTGTGGGTGGCTCTGTGGGGGGCAAAGCCCCCCACCTTCATGAGTTTAAAATTATGTAGTTTGTATCATGGTTGCTCTTGGGGTCAAGCAGTTTCTTTCCATAGAAAAGAAGTTTGATGATTGTAACATTCGCTGAACGGCTGTTCGATGGGTAGTGATCAAAGAATAGATGTTTGATGGAGATGACTTTTGACGAAATAATATAGACCCCCTTAAATGCATGTTGTGCCCCCCTCATTGTCTAACATTCTTCATTCTAGCTCTCATCTGGACATAGCAGAACATGTACAATTCTGCTGCATCACAAGGTAATAAAGAAAGCAAATTAATAAAAATGCAACTGATTGTGTTTGGCTTGATATGAAATGATTAGCAGGTTATTTCAACATTTTTCAGTGTCAAAACATTACAGCAAATTAAAAGACAATCTAGCCAGAATAGTTTGATAATGAGTGGCATGAGTCTAACAGAATGTGATAGCTGTTTAATGCACAAAAGTGACCATGAAGGTCAGCTGAGTTCAACTAACAGAGTCAAAAAAAATGTTTTATTTTTTAGAATATCCCAATAGACTGTACTGCTTAGTCAGTCAGTAAATAAGGCAGAGGATGCTTAAAGCAGCTGTGTCCAAAACCATATGTATATTATTTGCTTCAGTGAACTGAATGTACTGTATTGCTTGTCTCACAAAAGCAACAGAGCAAAGAAATTTGATATAGGCATGTGTTTAATGCTTTGATTACTAAGCTGGAGGTGTGTTGTAGAAAATGCAAGTGCCATAATAATACTTAAGAGAATAATGACAGTGGCCCATAGGTTTTAATTGTACTCTGCCCATATGATGTCTTCTGTGGTTTAGCCTGCAATCACTCAGAGATTAAAAATGCTGCAGTATGTGGTGTTCAGGTCAGAGATCTAAGCACATTCTTATCACAAGGTTTGCAGCAATGGTGTAGCAGGAATAATTGTGATATCAAAAGTTACTTCCTTTTATTCTTTGTTTAGTACGATATCAGGTTGAAATGAATAATTATCGCTTTAGTTTTCGTACAAGAGTAATGCATGTAAAAGTATCTTTGATTTTATTTGCTTTGATCATTGGAAACAATTCTTGTGTAATGTAGACACTCAGTCAGCTAATAACAGAAAAAGTATTACACGTGATCAGTGTAGTAGATATGTCTGCATGTGATTATTTGTATTGTGTGGAAAATATTAATAAATACAATCAAAATAAAATGCTACTGCTTTATGGTACAATGTAGGTCTAGTCTATTGTTGCCAGTGTAATAAATGTATTTGCTTTATTCTGTGTCATAAATAAGGAATGATGCACTTTTTTATTTCGCATTTAAATGCCATATTTAATTTAAGATTTTAATTTTATTTTGAATAAGCAAGGCACATTAAGCCAAGGGGAACATTGTATTTCATGCAAACCAAGGAAACTGTGACAATTCTTATGAATGTCATTTTGTTGGAGATCAGCTTTGAATTCTAAACATCTCATGACTGTGGATGATAATAATGCCGTCAACACAAGACATGAATGTAACTTTCACCAGCAGGAATTTATTTAAATATTTGGGCCCTTCAGTTAATTATTCTGTTGTCAGCAGGAATGCTAACCTTTAATGTGATTTAGCTTCCAGCCTAATTAAAGAAATTGTATTTAACATATGAGGGTCTAGGGTGGACCCTAGCTTTTCTAGAAATAGTTGAACATTTTATTAAAGAAGTTAAATATGCAGTCTTAGTTCATCTTTTTCATGCACAATCACTGCATTTCTCAGTTAGTATAATGAAAGAAGGCTATAAAATATATCTTACTGCCAGTAGTATATTACTCACTGCCAAAGAAGTTTATACTGGATGAGGAAGCACATCTCCATTACATAATAAGGATTATTGAAATGTATATGTTCTCCTAAATGCAACACTAACTTGTAACAAAAAAAAAAAAATGCCTCTTCACTATTGCCCCCCCCCCGTGCCCTTCGGTGTACAAACATGCCCTACTGGGTGGCATTGGTTCATCAAACCTCCTGAATCTAAGGTTGTTCCTAATCTCCAGTTATGGACTCTGTGATATTCATTACTTCCATCTACCCAAATTAATTTTTATTCTGATTATCCTAATTTCCTCTGACCCCCTAAATATCTGCTTTTGACTGAGTATTCTTAGGTTAACTGTGGATAAGGCATAAACTTTTCCTTGTAGGTGGTGTAAGGTTGATAGATTTGTGTTCAGATGTAGTAGAAAATGCATCAGAATCTAGGTTTTTAACTGTAACTTACTGATTACATCTCTGCAAATTTGGTTATACTCAGATAGGTTATGTGTGGCTACTTCCCCTCATGTGGAACAAAAGGCTTTGCCCTTGTCCAGCCACAATGAAATAGGAAGAGCTTCTGTGTTTTTCTCATTTCTGGTCTCTGTCTAGCTGTAATTGTGAATTATCACTCTTATTATGTAAGGGCTCTTAACTTTTACTGCTTCCTGGTTGAATGGGTAATGGCTGAAGAGGGTGTACCCAATCATTACAAATACCCAGTCACAAGATTAACTAGACTGTTATCAGTAAAACTCAAATTACTGTGAATCTATAATTTGATAATATGTTTATACACATATATATATATATATATATATATATATATATATATATGTGTGTGTGTGTGTGTGTGTGTGTGTGTGTGTGTGTGTGTGTGTATGTATGCGTGTGTACAGTATATATATATATATATATATAAACCCGCGGTGGTGCTGCTGCGGTAGCATTGTCGCCTCACAGTAAGACGCTGTTCGGTTCGATTCTCAGCTTCTGCGTGGAGACTTGCATGAATAGGCATACGTTCGTTGAAGGTTGTGCATCAGGGTTGGTAACTCGGCAGTAAAAATCAACTACCAATCATTAGCGGACCGAACTTCTACTGTGGCGACCCCTAACCGGGAAAAGCTGAAAGACTCATATATATATATATATATATATATATATATATATATATATATATATATATGGGCCCCCTTCAAAACATCTAAAGCCCATAACATCTAATTTCATAACATTGAGACCAGAACACCTAAAACCCATAATATTGAATTTCATAACATCTAACAGTACAAATCACATGAAAATAACATCTCCTCCACATATAATGACACCAAACAACCAAACACACTTTTTACTATGTTTCTGCAGGGGGGCTTGATACAGTGGGGTTAGGAAATTAACTTTTTCCCAGTGTAGTACGATCTTGGAGTTGGTATATTTAATTTACAGGGGGTGTGGGTGCAGGGGGGCTTGCCCCCCTGGCAGAAACATAGTAAAACAATTGTTTGGTAGTTTGGTGTCGTTATATGTGGAGAAGATGTTATTTTCTTGTGATTTGTACTGTTATATGTTATGAAATTCAGTGTTATGGGTTTTAGATGTTCTGGTTTCAATGTTATGAAATTAGATGTTATGGGTTTTAGATGTTTCAAAGTAGACCCATATATATATATATATATATATATATATGTATGTGTTTGCATGTGTGTGTGTGTGTGTGTGTGTGTGTGTGTGTGTGTGTGTAATGATATGTACACAAAAATTAGTGTATTTATATTACTTAAAGACGATATAACAGTGAAATCACATTTTTTATTCAGTTAAATAAAAATAGCATTTAAGCAATTTTGAAATTGCAAAATAATTCTTCCTTTTTGGCTGTTAGTGCAACACTTGTTATTGATAGCTTCTGCACAGCTCTTGATTACGTGTTACATGGATGCATTGTGAACAGACAACACCAGTAAGTCTTTTTCCATCAATAGAAGTTGTTCACATTCTTCCACACAACCTTTGTTGAAAATTGCTTAGCTAGGTATGCCTTGGTATAAAAGTGAAGAGGGTTGAAACTGTAGCATACAGATATTCTCTGTTATTATTCTGTATTTATTCATTTTAGTAATTAAGTATACATGGACTGCATCAGAAATATAATGTGTGTAGTATTAGCAAACATGTTAGAATTATGTGTTAGTATATTGATCAATAGTTAATATTTTTTGAGCTGTCTTTTTATTATAGATGCAGATAGTAGACTGTTTTATTCTGGAAAAGAATGCATGTGCAACTTGTGCACAAAAACAAGGAATTAAAATGTGTTAAATGAAGCATAAAGTCATAGTTGTGCTGTTTGTGGTATGGCAAAAAGAAATTGATTTGCTATTGTGCTCCATAAAATATATAAGCAGTGGTGTTTTGTGAGCCCCTTCCTTATAACACTGTTGTATTCTAGCATAGCTTGTCTTGTATTTTAAAAATTGACTGTTTTGCTATGGGATTACATTTTCATGTTATTTGATAAGCTACTTAGATATTAATTTGTTGTATTTGGCACAGATCCAAGTACAAAACATATTTGTCTATGGTTTTGCTTCAGTGCAAATTTTTAAGTTTATGTTTAATTTCCTTAATTATATATTCAAAATTTCATTCACATAAAAAATACATAATTTCTAATTTTCTTTTTTATATTTGGAATGGACTTGTATATTTATCTTGCCCTTCATTAGAAAGTAACAAAAAAGTAACAATCTGCAGTACTTGTTTCCACCTCTGATCAATGAAGATTCCATGGGTCCCATTCATAGTCTAGTAAATCGCAAGTGTATGACGGTTACGAGTGAGAAGCACCTCTACACTTATAAATAAATAATCTACGCACATTGAATTTGCAATGAGCAATGAAAAACAAAGATATTTTGAAGAATTTGCATTCTTAAGTCAAAAGCGTGAAGTTTCTAAAGTCAAGGGCTATGCTGATGAGAAGGACAATGTGAAAAATGTAAGCCTTATATTATTTCATAGTATTTCCAATATATTTTGATATTAGGAACAAATGTGACTGTGCAGTCACCTTTAAAAGACCAAAGCACGTGTAGTTAAGGAGAGTCTAGTAGCAGCTCATTTTAATGAATATCATAAACATAACTTGATGGATTTGCAAGGGTCTACTTTGAAACAAGTGTAATGACAAGAATATGACTTTGATTAGAGTATTTTATATTAAAATGAATATATTGGTATCTAATGGTTTGAATCAAAGCTGCAACTGAAAATTATTTCTTAATTGAGAGTCTTGGTTATGATGCAGTATCATTTTCTTAACTGAGTGTATCCATTGTAATGCAATATCATGTGCTATTTATATGGAATGTGTTTCTATGTGTTTTATGTTTCTTATCCTCCCTTGGAGGCTTTTTGATGAGGTGCCAGGGGAACAAAGTGCATGATTGAATGTGCTGTTCCTTTTTCACCTGGCTGTACTATCAGAAGATGAAAAAAAACTGATAGAAGTGTGACTTTTGATAGGAAGAGAACAGGCATGTAAATGAGATTGCAAGAAAAAAGTATGAACTGGGTAATTAGAGCGATGGAAAATAAAGTGGAGAAAAAGAAGAAAGCAAGGCAATCTCAGTAACAGTAAGAGAAAAAAAAATGAACATATGCAAGATGAAGACAAACTGAAGAGGAGGAAAAAAGTAAACGCAGTACACAAAGAAAAAGGCAACAGTCAAAATCATGAAAGCTGATGCCTGTGTAGAAAATAAAGTGGAAGTCACTATATGGCAAAGGGCTAAAAACACTTTCTAGCCACATAGTGAAAAAAGGGGCAAACTGATCAGGAAAGCAAAGGAATAAGATAATCTATTGCAAATGCTGAGGTACAGAGGAGGTTCTTTGCATCAGTTTTTGTCAGAGAGAAGAGGAAGTATACCAAAATGTGTAGAACATTTGTAGTCATAGATGTGGAATCACTCCAAGGAGCATGGAGCTATAGAATGCAGAGCAGAGGTAGGGCCAGACAAAAGGAATACAGGAGTTGCTATCAAAAGTCCACAAAAAACTAGATAAGGTACCAGCATGACCACTGGGAGAAGTCTCAATGGATCATATACCAAATGAAAAAATGTATAATTAGAAAAGGCTGTAATTAGAAGGAAGCATCTACAAACTACTGATTTTTTTTTGTTAGTAACAAACTTCTGCCAGTACAGTTTAATTAATTTGTAAATTGGGGAGGTCCCAGCATGATTAGTCTGTGCTTTACTTCAGGAGGGCATTTGATTGAATACCTTACAGATAACTACTATATATACTCCAAGGACTAACATGGACTGGGGAGCCATCAGTAAGGGAATGGTGAGATAGCCTGAAAGGTCTGGTTAGATGGAACAGCAGAAAAGCTTGTAGTAACTTGGTGTTAGCAGAAAAAAAAGAGAGCAGCTACTTGTATTGTATGTTGGTACTGGGAAAGGTGTCCAGTTTGGCATCACAACAGGATTATCTTTTTTGTGGACAGCACAAAGAATGATCAAGAGAAGAAGACAGAGAGGAGAGATATGTGATGGATCTGTCCAATATAAATTAGATGGATGGGCAGAAAAGTGACTTCTAAGACTTAATAATTACATGTAATTTCTTTTAGCATACAGTGGCCATGGAGTACATACAGCTTGTCCTATTAATGCTTAATTTCAGGCCCTGTAACATACAGGGATGAAGCCTTGACTATAATCCAGCTGACCTTTGTTTGTTTAGCAGGCTGGGTGTTGGAGGGGCCTAGCAGGGAAAAGATGGGTTGAGTGGCTGATGCACATTCACCCATCCAGGGAGGGGAGATGACGGAGGTGGCATGACCTGTTATATTGGTGATACCTATTGATGAGTAGATGATCACCTATGGCAGAAGACAAATCAAACCCCACCAGGCAACCATTGCAAGTTAGCAGGCCACCTAAGGAGAAGTGATGGTAATCTCCCTGAGACCAGTGCACTGGCCTATGCCCTTATCCCTGACACTCACCTCTATGGGAATTAACAGGCCAGTGATTCCCCCTGAAAGTGAACAAATGGATGTTTTGGGACTCTGGCCAATTTAGGGATGTCTAGATCTTGCCCCCTTGGAAATGAATGAGCCCAACTGTACAGGAGGGAAAACCACTGGATGAGGTTATTGAGGGATAAGAAAGCTTCTTCTAAGAAACACAATCCATAGTAAAGTATGGAATGCCTAAAGAAAATAATATCTGATAACTGCGATAAGAAGAAATCTGGGCAATTAAATGTGGAGTGAAAGGACTGCAAGATAGATTCAACAAGATGCTTGGCTGCATATTGAGAGTCCATTCTAGGGAAAGAAGGTGATGCTACCAAATTACATACAAGGGTCAACAATCAAATTAGAATAATGTTCTAAGTTCTGGAGACCATACAGAGATACGGACATAGTAATCTTGAAAAAAAAAGAACAAAGGAAACAGTCTAGAATGATGAAGGGTATGGCTTGACTATCACATAAGTACTGAAGGGATGGCACTCTGCTCAGTAAATATTTGGGGGGTTCTGATACATGGTTTGGGGCAACAAGGTCAGCAATGGTATTTGAGATGGGGTAGAGCTTAGAAGAAAAAGCAGAGAGCCCACAGTGGATACCAGTTAGTGGAAGAGCACAAGATACACTCTACATCTATGAAGGAATCACTGCACCAAAAGAAGGATTGATGATTAGAATGAATTTCCAAAATTGGTGGTTGGTATGGTATAATAGGAACCTCCAAAAAATGGAACCCTGAAGAAAGGAGGGAAATGGCAGAATTGTATGGGCAGTTGTGGATTGCTATTTGAAAACTACAAGGCAGATTGCTTAAAATGTCTAAATGACTGGCTCTTTTTTGCCAGAGCATATAATACAATGTTGAAATATCTGATTCTTTCCAGGTCACTTGTCTTTGCATATAACCTGTTATCCTACAGGCATCTGTTCAAGTTTTCTTCTCACTGGAGAAATCCACTGGAATTACTACATTTGTATTTTTCTCTCTCATCCATTTCCCTAACTATCTTATAGATTTGTGATTCACCCAGTTTCTTTCATTTTCCAAACTGTCTCCTTAATGTGATAGAGCCAATTAGTAGTCAGACAATCAAATGTGATATATCATCTGTATTCATCTTCAGATATTCTATAATCATGGCACTGCATCAAGCTGGGCCATTATTGGCTATGTTTTGTGAGTCAGTGCTGCCCTCTTTCTGTCACACATTTTACATCCATGAATCCAGTTATTTCACTGGATTTTTTTCATCATGTTTTTGTAAAACAATAAGTGAGAAGGTCACTGAAAAACCAATCAGTAAAAACAAAATGAAAACTCCAGCAAAGCTAGAACTTCCACCGAGTGACCTCCCAAACCTCCCAAACCTCTTGTATTAGAGGCACATGGGATATATGCAAATGATCCTTATGAATATAAGGTGTTTCAGCTAATTGGCGATTCTGAATCCTACCCAGTGCCCTATGTCAGTGAAGGGCCAGCCAGTTCCTGCATCTACCCAGACTTTACTCTGATAAAGCTGTGTGCAGTCTTGGAACCCAAGGACATCCTGGCAGTCTTGGCAGTTACTATCAGCAATTTGTTTTTGCTCCCAGACTTAGCTCATCACTCTCCCCTCCCATTGCAGTCTGTGTTGATAGCACCAGAGGTGCAGGAGGGTAATGGTGGCATGACGCATATCTTCTCACCTCCACAACAGCTCAGTCATACCTCTCAACATCTTAGATAAAAAAATCTGGAAAACCCCTAAATAATCGGGGATCAAAGGCATAAAAAATAGGGACAGATTTTAAATGATGTTCTTATAAACTTAGAAAGTTACTGGAGTAACAGGTTTTATGTTAGCATGTATTTTCTGAAGGATATAAGTCTGAAATTCAAATGTGTGACATTATTTAGTAACTTCAGTTCTTAGTGATTTTCCCGAAAACCACAGATTTCATGAGGAACAGACCAGAAATATGAGGTAAAATTCTGGACATTCTGCAAAAGTCAGGACATCTGAGAGTTATGAACTTAGTCATGGCCAACACCCTTTGCATGCTTTGCATACTGCCCTCCAATGCCATGTCCCCAATCTCCAACAGGAATAGCTGCTGGAATGACCATATAACTGCACCCCCTCCCCGGCATGGACATGCCCATTATCCATCACCTGTCCATCAGTCACCAGAGCAGCTGATTGAAACTAAATCTGCTGGGCCATAGTAAGAGCTTAGTTCCTTTATGTGACTGAAGTGGATATGAGATAAAGAATGAGTTTAGTACCTGACTTATACTTTCTTCCTGCTTCCTTTCAATGGCCCTTGTTTTGGTCAAGAATTCTTGCACTTCTGAATGAATGTAAATAGCCCATTTGGCTTATATTCCGTAGCTCCAAATATTTCATTCTCAGAAATCAGACTTAGCAATTAAAATAAGCCCTAGCTACTATTTTTCCAGCATCCTTTTATTCCATTTTGTATACCTTACTGAAGTTTGTTAGATCAACAATAAAACATGAACAAATATGAATAAAACATTGTAAGGAATACTTTAGGAGACTTCAATTAATCCTGAAAACAGCATTGGCATCTAGGAACAAAATCCAGGCTATAAACCAATTTGGTCTTCTTGTCCTAACTTTTAGTTTTGGAGTGACTGACTGGCTCCAAAACATGTTGGATAGATTGGATAGGAAAAGAAGAAGGATGCTTCATGCTCACCAAATGATTTACAAAAACATACATGCATACCAAGATTATATAACCACAAGGTTAATATTGGTGGCCCAAGATAGTGGGCTATGTACATGCTGGTTTACAAAGTCCATTAAACATGTGGGAGAAACAGACAAATGTAGGTTTTGTAAAAACGAATTGGAAACTGTCACATACTTCTTTGCTGGTCGTGACATCCTAATGGCAGAACGACTGTATACTGAAAGGCCATAACAATGTGGCAAGACTGTTGCACTAGGGATTGTACAAACATTACGGTATTGAAGTGGCTGAGAATCACTGGAAACATGAGCCACAAAGCATAATAGAAAATGATTAAGTTTACATCACATGGGATCACCCATTACCAACATTCAAAAAACAGATGCTAGAAAATTGATATAGTGTTCATGAAAAGAAGACAAAAGTAGCACTGATCACTGAAATCGCCACACTCAGTGACTACAGTGTCTTGTGGTACAGAAAGAGACAAAATCATAAAATATCAGGGTTTGCAGGCAGAAAGGAGAACAATTTGAAAGAAAGATACCCAGACAGTTTTAGAGAGTAGTAGGAGCAATGGGTCATATAAAAAAGAATCTCCAATTGTATTTAGATATGCTACTAATACATGTAACTCTGTATGAATTGAAGAAAGAGTCATTACTGGGCACATTGCAGGTGCTGCAAAGACACTTTTGGCTGACATCAAAGATTGAAACAATACTAATTTCATGAACTTTAATCATACTTTGACTTAGGAATGGGGTCCATTCCTGTCATGGTATTAGAAACCGAAAAGATTTAGGGAAATTAAAAAAAGTTTGTCCCTATCTCATACAGGTAATAAAGTGACTATTCACATTCTGCTACAATGAAGCTCATATATGCAGACTTCATAATATGAATCACAGCAATTCTATAATTCAGAAATAGGGACCGTAATATAAACTCTGATTTTCATTACCATATGTTTAAGGACCATTAACTTGGTGAAGCTTTTTATGTGTGGGTATGAGTTTTTCCGCATTATTCTCACTCCTAGTTCTCAGTTTCTTCAGTTGAATAGCAAAGCAACTCTCACAGCTTGTTTGTCTATTTCTTTATTTAATTTACATTTATTTTTTAACCAAGGTAGTGCAATGATCTCAATGGACCATTTGCAGTCACAGCTCAGTTGAAAAGGATCACATAAGAAATAAACAAAACATATTTATAGATACAATGATATGCTAAAACATGTACATATTTATATATGCAAGAATATGCTTCAGCATTTAGTTCAAGAAGCAGTTTACAGTGCCAAATCATGGATGGAAAAATGGAATTATGTTTAGCCGAGCTTTTTGAATAATATGTAATGTGCAACTGGGATATCAGCATATCATTATATGGGGATGAAGAATACTTTAGAAAAGGCAAGTGAGAATAGATGGAGGAAAGGTTATCATGGAGTAAAGACTGAGAAATTGTGGAGAGGCATCCAGAGGGAAGAGGAGTGGAAAGGATAGAAAGGCTAAGAGATGCAAAGAGAAGAAGGAGGTAGGATGAATGAGAGGCAGTAAGTGAAGGGATGGCAAGAGGAGATAAGGAAGGATGAAACAGGGATAATAGGGTGTGATGAAGCTTCAGGGTTCATGTAAAGTGACCTGTGTGAGTGCAGCTGCACTTTGGGTGAAAAGCTCTTCTATGAGCTGCTGTGTGAATTCTGAATACTTTTGGACGTCTCCAATTGAGAGAGAAATGTTGTCGTATAGATTAGATACTATGATGGAAAATGCATGGTCAGTGCAATTTTATTACCCCGAGATTATATGTGGGTATTTTGGTGACAAGTTTATGAGTGAGAGAGGAAGATGTCTCAGGAGAAAGAACTTTTTGAATTAGTGAAGTTGGCTCAAACTTACTGAGAGCCATTTACCTTTGGCTTGATTTAGGCAATGGTGTTTATTAATGAAGGAGTTAGTGATTAACTGGCAGATGTTACTGGAGATAGTCTGCAAGGTGGTTGCATTTTTTTTTAGCCTCAGCTATTATGGGTAGTCCATATTTGAGTTGAGATAAGATTATTCTTTTGCCTATGGCAGATTTGGCTGTCTTGAGCAGAAAAGGCGATGATTTGTTTGCCCAGATTAATAGTGTTCTAGGTTCATAGGAGTGTACGAGGCTAACAACCACAAGGGCCTTTTTAAGCCAAGCCATGGATCCCTAATCTCTGACAAGTTCTGGTGCCCTTGGTAAGTATACAGGTTGTCTGTATCCATTAGAGACAAAAGTACCAAACTAGTGATGAATTTCCTGTTCCCTATTCAGTTTTCCAAGTTAATGTTGAATTGGATTAGGGACAAACTCTGCTTCACACGAATGGGAAGCCTGTCCCAGAGAAGGGGTAGATTATTTTGTGTGCTTTGAATATGTATTTGAAACATAAGAGATTGGCCTAGCCAAATGCCAAGCTATTTCAAGGATGTGGTAGTTTCTATGGTAGTATTGGTAATATCTTTAACATCTTTAATCAGAAGCATAGCTGACACAATCAGTGCCCTCTGCCAGCACCATGAACCAGCACCCCCACCAACTCAAATGAAGTGAAGAAAAAAATACTTTGCTGTATTAATGCAATCATTACAGTTAGATCCCCCACCTCTTCCATAGAACAGAAAAAAAAAGGTGTCCCTTCTACTAGCACACCAACCATGTGGCCAAATCTATGACAAATGCCCCCTCCCCTCTTACCCCTGTCATTGGGCAATTTCCGTACCCTGCCCTCAACCCTTCTTCAGCATATTTTATTTTACAATAAAAATTGCCTTTTATACTGCAACAAATGCAGCAAACAATTCATATCCTGCTTGCATGAAGTGCTATGGCACTTACGTTTTAGTTAAGAAAAATCTTCTTTTAAACTGAAGAAAACTGCTTGCTACAATGTGTCAAGCAGTTGCTACAGTTTAGACCACACACAGAGTGCTACTACAGTACTCAGGTTGACCACAAATGCAATACCAGTTTTTAAAAGCTAGTATTGCATTAAAGAGAGATTGGGATTGGCTGACTGCCCCCCAAAGCACTATACACCTGGGGCAGTTGCTTCTCTTGCCTTGTCCTAGCTACACTGTCTTTAATATTAAGTAAGCTGGGTGCTTGCTCAATTTTTTCTGTGGTTCCAAATAACAATGATTTTGGTTTTGAGGGACTGAGTATAAGTTTCTGACCTTTTAACCATTGGTTGAAGGTTTGGAGGTCATCCTGGAGCTGAGTTTGCATAACAGAGTGGGATTTGTTTGTCCTGTAGATGACCATGTCATCTGCATAAAGAATTAGAGGAATCTGAGGGTAAGCAGATGGGAATTTGTTGCTAAATGTGGAAAATAGCAGAGTGGCTAAAGTGGAACCCTGCACCACTCCTTTCATAAGAGAAAGTGTTTTAGATGTGGTGGTGCCTACTTTCTCCTAGGATTTATTGGTGATAAAATCTACAATCCAAGATTTTGCATCATCACTAATGCCTACTTCAGTTAATTTGTCAGAGAGTGCCTTATGGTCAGTTAGATCAAATGCTTTTGTGAGGCCAGTAAAGACAGCTTCTGTCAGATTACTTTGTGCATGTTGGAGAGAATGTCATCTGTGAGGGAGTAGAGAGCAGTTATGGTGCTGATTCCAGATCAGGATCCGTCTTACTTCATGGATAGATGACTGTATTGATGTAAATAAGCAGTCATTTGATTGTACAATTTTTTTCTAATGTTTTATCTAAAGCGGAACATATTGCAACAGGATGGTATTGCAAAGCAGTATGTCTCTTTGTAGTTTTGGAACAGGAGTCATTATTGCTGTTATGTCCTTCTCCCTGCACTTTGTATACTTTTACTATATAATGCAGAAATGCACCAGTTTATGACATCATACCTCAAAGCGTCATTCAGTCAGAAAGACAGAAGCAAAGTAATATAATCTGTGGGGTAGTCCTTTGAATAATTCAATAAAGCTATGCTAAAGAAATGCATTTCTTTGAACAGCTTCCTACAGATTCTCCTCTAGCCAACTTATGTCTCTTTTCCTACAGTGCTTCTTTTTCTTCATAATACCATGTTTCATAACCATTTATATGGTTTATAACCATCAAAATTAATTTTCACAATTCCTCCATGTGTCACCTCATTTTGTGTATCAAGATTGTGCCTTGCTTTCCTGAAACCTGCATAAAATCCATCATTTTCTTCCCAGATATCTGTTATTCTACATCTCCGGTTTGTGGGATTGCATATCATGCTATAATGTGATTATTGTTTACCAACTCATGGATACCTACTGCTGTAATACCCACCTATCCCACCACAGTATGGATGACCAAGTGCAAGGCGTTATCCTCCATTTTGAGTAATTCCTGCCTGCTAAGTCTTAGCCTCTGCTAACATCTGTCAGTTTTTTTGCTTTATAACAATGAAGTCGATATTCTATGTTTTGCAAACATGTAAAAATTCCTATTAATATGTGACCTTGCTTTCTTTTTTCCATTTCCTAATTGAACTTATGCTTTTCTGCACTGCATTCCTACCGACTATTGCCAGCCTCAGGATTCCCTCTGTAGTCCTTCTAGTCTTAATGGCAAAATCTCACTTATCCATCATTTCTCAGCTATATTACTTGCTTATTCTACGTGCTTCCTTTATTACCTTTCAGGTGCCTTTTCCATCCCCATCATGACTGTAGTAGCACCATGTGTGCAGCGCTGTCCTCGCTAGCCCAGTCTGCTATGGATACTTCAGTTAACAGAAATGTCACATTTCCCTTGCACCTGACAGTTTTCAGTATTACAAAACAATGCAGCCATTCACTAGTCCCCTTTCTGATGTCCCAAACAATGACATTATAATTAATTTTACTTGCCCCTCCCCCAAAATATATTTAAGGGACATTAGTTCTGATGTAGTTCTCTAGTCCTACATGTAGCCTTTGTTGGTCATTATTACTATGTTAGACAGTCTAAGTTGTAACATCTATGTTTTTTCTGTGTCTTTGTTTTCCTCAGGCATCCAGATCAGCAGTACATTAAAATTATATGTTATTTCCTACTTTAACCTTAAAAGCAGCACATGTATGAAGTCTGCTTTGAAGGCCACTAGCTGAAGTACTTATGTTCATAGGTCTGCAACCCTCTTGCTTTTTTATTTTACCACCTTAGCCTCTTCCTTAATAGATGATGTAATAATAAATGCTGCTTTGTGCAAATTACCACTGATTTATTTATACTTTGTTTCCTATAGCTGGTTGAACTAAAGCCAGATATGCATGCATATACATCTCTTTCAGTGTACTACATATCTCTTAACTATCCAGTTTTTTTCCCTAATATATTTGATCTGTTCCTAATAAAAGTTGTGGTTTCCTGGAAAATCACTGAGTATTAAAGTCACTAAATAATGACAAACATCTGAGCTTCTGATTCCACACCTTTCAGAAAATGCATGCTGACACAAATCTTGTTATTCTAATAACTGTATACGTTTATAAGGGCAGTATTTAAAATGTGTGCCTAATATTTTAGACTTTCCCAGATTTCTTGCGCTGAGGTATTGCACTAACCCACCCCAAACTCTTACCCCCTGCTTGTTATTCCATTTAATCTATCTTGTTATCAGAAGAGACAGCACCAGTATTGAACCTGGGGCCCTTCAGCCATCTTCCAACCCATCCTGCTGTGTTGACCACTTGTGCACAATCCATTGATTTTGCTTGGATCGACTCAGCCCCCTATTTCCATCTACTTTAACCTCTTACAAACCCCTCCATCTTAAGCCCACTCTTCTCCTTAGAACTGCAACTTGCCTTGTACTCCTAACGTTAGTCAATGTACTTTATTCCCTTTTGTGACCACTTATACATCCTCTCACATTTCACCCATTTCCCTCATTCTGATTGCCCTTGTTCTGTTTACTGCCCCTTTTGTCTTTTACCAGCTGTCTTCTTTGCCCGTCTGCCATTCCTACAAAGTCTCTGCAGCATAATATATGATACATCAGAACCTGTGTAGTCTCTGTGGTCTGAAAAGAACTCTGCAGATTTCAAGATAACAGAATAATCTAAGAATGTCTTAAGTGTTCATTTCATCTAAGTTTGTCACGAATGGAGATTGGCACTGTGTATGCTTTTGTAGTAGGAGTCATTCTCGCACTAGAATATGGAAAGCAGTGCCTGTTATTTAAACAAGAAGTAATCTGCAGGTGCTTGTTTTCCTCATTTCTCTTAAATATTCCAGCAAAAACTAACATTTAAACAGCAGTGGTATATGAATAAAACATTTCATTACTTAGCTCAGTCAACATTTAAATCTCTTTGTAATGGAGAAGAAGGATATAATCATCGCCTGAGTCATATTTGTTTGACGAATTCTAAATTCTGTGTACAATTTAAGTATGTTTTTCAAAACAGAAAAGTGCTAATGGTGTAGTGGTTTCTTTAGTAGATAAAACTTGGTGCAGGCAGAGTAATAGCAGTTATAGTGTTTCTTCACAGCGTTTGTTGATTTTACGGTTATGACAGAGTTCATAACAGTTATTAAAGAACTATACTGTAAAACTACAGATCTGTGTTTGGTACCATGAATTTCACTTACTGTATGCACTTAAAAAGACACTCCATTTCATCTTTTTCTTGACAAAATATGAGTTTCTCTTGACTTTTGGTATCCATGGTTAATGACATAAGCATAAACATACATGGTATTGTGATACACATGCCGAATGTTGAAGTACGTTACATAGCTGGGTGTGCTGTAATATCCATGTGGTGCATAGTCTAATGTGTATTATAAATCCACCATTTTCATTCTTATTGTAAACTTGTCTTTTGGGTGGGTGGGCACATTTCAAAAAAGTAACTGGAGCACATTTCTACACATCTCTAATAGCCAAAGATAATTAATACACATATTCATATACATCTATGTATACATACACACACACACACACACACACTATATATATATATATATATATATATATATATATATATATATATGTATATATATACATATACATATACATATGTAGAGGAGAACTGATTTTGATGAAATTCACTTTGGTCGATACTTGTTTAGTAAACACAATTTATTATACATAGGCACTAGAAATGTTAAATTCTGCATCTTCTGGTCTGGACACAGCACCGTCTTCAGAATTGCTCTCAACTGTTACTTATTACTTACTGTGCATGTGCATTTCTTGGATTTGTACCCTACATTTATTTATGTGTATGAATGTTTGAGGCATTTTTGCATCAAACAAAATATAAAATAAAAAAAAATGAAAAGGCATTTTTGCAGGGAAATACCAACTCCCAATGAATACTCTTCATATGGGGACATCACCACCTAACATAAATGCACTATCGCCTCAGACACACAACAGTGAGAAAAAATTGAGAAGAATGGACAGCAGGTCGTAGTGGTCTCGCATAAACCATAATTCCCTAATGCATAATGAAAGGCTATAACAATTTAAAAATGATTTAAAAAAACTGATACAACTTCTAGCAAAGAAATGTCCAAGTGTATGTCAGCATTTTTACATTTCCTTACAACACACAGATGCACACACACATCTTGGTATGTGTATGTATGCATATATATATATATATATATATATATATATATATATATATATATATATATATATATATATATACACATACATACTACCCAGTACTGCACAGCACTATCCCCTCTCATCTCCCATTATTCTCCCTCCAGACCTCTCCGTAGCTCTAACCAAGACCTACTACAAATCTACAATCCCAAGTCTAAAGTTGGAATGAACATGTACAGCTATCACCCCACTATTGCCTGGATTAGGCTCCCACTAGAAATCAGGACTTTTACACATCATAAACAATTTAAGATAGCCACCAAAGAGCACTTTAAAAGTCACTGTTCCTGCCACTGCACTCTCCCTCCTTAAACATCCCCTACTTCTCATACCTTAATCTACGTTCTGCCTTAACTCACTGTTCTCACTAGCTCTCTCTAATCTTCCTTGACTACTCTTTCTACTGTCTTCTAAAATCTATTAAGCAAATCGTCTCAGAGAAACATTCTATTGTAATTGTCTTGCCTTCATGCAACTACATCATGGTTTTTGTAACCACTTACCCCAAAAACTATACTCATCTTAATGACATATTTCTTTTTATACATATTGAAATAGTTATGCTATACTCCTGATTACTGACACTATATAACATTGTATTGCTACTAAATGCCTTGTAAGAATCCTGTAACATTGCTGTATAAAGTTAATTTATAATGAAAATTGTATAATGTGTTGGAGCTTTTCTCCCCGGGCCTTTGCTGAAAAAGGACTCTTCAGCTCCATTAACAAATGTAAAATAAATATATATATATATCTATATATATATATCTATATATATATATATATATATATATATATATATATCTATATATATATATATCTATGTGTGTGTGTATATATATATATATATATATATATATATATATATATATATATATAAATTCACTTTATAATCTCAAAATACTGAAAGGTCAATTTTCAGTATCTTGAGACCATAAAGTTGAATCTTCAAAATAGCGAAAGTGCATAATCGCAAATCCAACTAAGTCAAATTTGCAGTTATGGCTTTACGTTATGTGGATGTTGTCTGGTGTAGTGTGTGGATTTAGGTGGAATTTAAGGTAAGTTAGTGTTTTGTAAGGGTTTTGGGTAGGTGTTTGAGTGTATTTGAGTGTGTTTGTAAGTTGTACGTGTGGGTTAGGGTAGGCAGGTAAAAGTATGAGTGTTTAAGTGTTGGATGTGATAGTGTTTGTATGTGTGTGTGTGTGTGTGTGTGTGTGTGTGTGTGTGTGTGTGTGTGTGTGTGTGTGTGTGTGTGTGTGTCTGTGTGTGTGTGTGTGTGTGTGTGTGTGTGAGACTGTAGAATGTCTGGATGTGAGTTTACTGTCTTTTTATGTTTGTGCGATCTCGGAGTTAGTATATATAAGTAGTGGGAGGTGAGGGATGCAGCCCTACATGACTTATATGTAGTCTAGGTTTGTAGATGTGTGATGTTATGTTTGTGGGGTTTTTTTGTAGTGTGGGTATTGTGGTGTATGTGTGGTGTTGTGTATCGGGTATGTTCACGATTTGAAGTTTTGGGCTGTCATTGTTTTGTGGATTTGACTTTATGGTCTCGAGATACTGAAATTTGACCTTTCAGTATTTTGAGATTATAAAGTGAATCCACATTATATATATATATATATATATATATATATATATATATATATATATATATATATATATAGGTTCATAGGTTCATATTAGGCTATCTGCCCTAGGGCATTTATAAGCCTAGCCAGAGTGTGTTTGGCTTTCGCCATGAATTTTGCTATGCCCTATTTTGAGGTTAGTATACTGTGCCTCTGTCTAACAGTGACACAGAAATGATACCTGGGGTAAACCTACTATCTCCCATCCACTTATCAAGATTCCTCTTAAAGAAAGTCAATGAGGGACTCTGCCTAACCTGGACTGGGATTTTATTCCAGAGTGAAGGGTGCCTCTGGGTTATGAATCTGTCCCTCCAGCATGTCCTATTTATTTCAGTGCTGAGGTTCAAGTCTCTCGAGCGTGTAGCTCGATGGGATTTGGATTTTCTGAGGTGCAGCATGTCCATTAATTCTGGGTTGGACATGGCTTTATACATCAGGCACAGATTGCCTCTGAGCAGGCGGTATGCCACTGAGTAGAGCTGGAGTTTCTTTAACCGGGCAGCATATGGCATCTCTTTGAGCCCTTTGATCCTCTTGGTGAGGTACTTTTGGGGTCTTTCCAGTTGCTGCAGGTGTCTAGTAAGGTACATCCCAAAAGGGGCATTGTACTCAATTATGGGCCTGATGAGGGATGAGTAAAGAGGCACGATGACCTCCCCTGATCTAGATGTGAATCCCTTCATGATTAGGTGGGCTATATAAAATGTTTTTCTAACTACTTTGGCCACTTGGTTGTCAAATGAGAGATTGCTATCAACTTGGGTCCCCAGATCCCTAATTACTTCTTCCATACGTAATGGATTACCACTTATGTGGTAATTTGTGGGCACTTTGTTTTTGCCAAAGGGGATGACTATACACTTTTTGGCGTTTAGCTTGAGGCCATGGCTCTGGCACCAGTTGTCTGTTTCTATGAGGCCCTTTTGTAGGATGCTTGTGTCGGCTGAAGAGTCGATTATGGCACCCAGTTTGCAGTCATCTGTGAACCTGGTCAGCTACAGTCCTTCCATGTTAGCCTGTACCTCCGAGAAATATATACCGAACAAGAGAGGTCCCAGGAATGAGCCTTGTGGGACACCACTTGTAACTGGTTTGGAGTCTGACATGGCTCCAGCAATTCTAACCATGTGGGCTCTGTCCTTGAGCCAGTTTGCAACCCATCTAGTGACACAGGGGTTTATATTTAAGCTGGTTAGCTTATCTATAATGCCCGAGTGGGGTATTGTATTGAAGGCTTTTGCAAGGTCCAGGTAGGCTGTGTGGACCACCTTCCCCTCGTCAATGGCCTTGGTGACTGTTTCAAAGAAATCAACCAGGTTTAAGAGGCAGGATCTGCCCTTAACAAAGCCGAACTGGGTAGGATCCAGTGCCTGTAGGTCCCCAATATCTTTATTTATGAGGTCCATGATGATCCTTTCCATAGCTTTGCAGACCAAGCTAGTCAGGCTTATGGGGTGATAGTTTCCAGGATCCGTTGAGGCACCACCTTTGTGGAGAGGGACCATTGTTGCTGTACGCCACTCTTTGGGTACATATCCTGTAGTAAGGCTGAGATTGAACAGTAGTTTTATGTTTGGGTTTAGTTCTTCTTGAAGTTCATGTAGGATGCAGCTCGGGACACCGTCTGGTCCCATTGATGCTGTGTTTTTTGCTTTGGAGAGGGCGGCTCTTACCTGAGCATCTGAGATGTCAGGGGGGTAGCACTCTGTTGGGATAGATATTTGCCCTTTTGGTGGGGAAGGGAGGGGGGTTTGTGCTGAACCTGTCAGCTAGGATGTTGGCAATGTCTGTGGGTTCTGTGTATTTTTTGTCATTTTAGACAAATTCTGAGCATATCTGGGAATTCCCACCCAGGTTCCTAACATAACTAAAGAAAGCCTTGTGATTATCCTTAGTGTCCTGTGCAATTTTTCTCTCAAAGCTGGCCTTAGACGATTTTATGAGTGCCCATAGTTTTTTGTTAATACTGATCAGAGATGCCTTCCCTTTTTGGGATTTTGCTCTATCATGTAGTAGCTTCCTCCTTCTATTGTATAGTTTGTTTATGGCTGGGGTCCACCAGACAGGACACCTAACTTTGGAGGATTGGGTCTTGGTTTTATTTGGGATTGCATGATCCATGCATTCCTGAAGGTGTTCATAGAATGCGTTTATAAAGGATTCTGCGGTCTGGGCCGTATTTTCCACAGGCCCTGGGGCTTTGGAGGATTCCACCTCGGTTTTGAGGAGTGTGAAATTTGCTTTAGAGAAGTTTTTCACTGTGGTTTTCTGGGCAGGGGCTGGGGTCGGGATGTGAATATCTAGTGAGATTAGTTTATGGTCTGATCTTACCAGTGAAGGATACACTTCTGGTCTGGAGCATAGAGTCCCCATGTTGGTGATGATCAGGTCCAGTATGTTTTCCCCTCTTGTGGGAGTGGCAACAAGTTGTTCCATAGCATTTGAGTTTATAACATCGGGCTAGCGTGTTGGAGCTAGAGTAATGCTCCCAGTCTATGTTAGGGTAGTTGAAGTCACCCAATATAATGGTGTTTGGAGAGACCTTCATATTTTCCAGTGTTCTCAGGAAGGCCGAGTGGGGTTCCTGGGTTTGGGAGGGTGGTCTGTAGCAGGCTATAAACTGGAAGGCAGTTTTACCCACTGTTAGTTGCACATGGATAGTCTCTGATGCTTCGTGCTGTGCCACCAACCTGGAGGTGTGGGTATCTTTGACGAATATTAATACTCCCCCTCCTTTTGTGGTTCGGTCCAAGTTTTTGGGCCGAAAAACATGGTATGAGGTATAACCTGGTAGTGCTGGGGTGCTCTCGGGAGCCTTGAACCAGGAGAGTTTCGAGTGCATGCATCTTGAGGTTTAGACTTCTGGTGTTGAGTAGCATTACTCTTAGTTTCTTATCCCTTGTGATACCTATGGAGGTGGGTTTGTCTTTTGAGCCTTGCCTAAAAAAGGCACTATGGGGTTGGCAAGAGCCTTTGCCAATATCCGAAAGCTCAGGGGTGACATGTGCAAGCTGTCCCTAGCGAAGCATCATGGCTTGTCGAGCATGTCATCCCAGGCAGACAGGCATTGGATCCCCTTTGAATGACACCAATACTTAAGCCAATTGTTGAAATTGATCATCTTGCCTTCATATTGTGGCTTCATTCTTGGTGAGGGTAAGATGCTACTCAAGGTCAGCGTCATACTGGCCTGGGCTACATGCCCAGAGAGCTCCTCTATGTCTCTTTTCATGCAGTCCAGGGAGGTATGTCTCAGGTCATTCACACCAGCATGGACAATGACTGAGCCATATTTGTACTTGCCTTGGAGTGACCTGAGTGCTTGTGTTATGTGGCGGATCCTAGCGCCCGACAGGCAGCTCACCGTGACCTTCTCCTTGTTCAGCCTGGAGAGTGGGACGTCAGTGTGCCTGACGATAGAGTCACCTATTACAAGTGTATCAGGTGTGTTGTTTAGCCTTAAGGGCTGTGACTGTTTGGCACATTGGCTTTGTGAGCTATGTGTTGCATGTGTTTTGTTTTGGGCTAGCGGTTGCTTGGGTGTCTGCTTTGGAGGTCTCTGCTGCTTAGGCAGAATTTTATTTAGAGCCTCCGAGTATGTTTTTGTGTGTTTATGTGTTTGGTTTGCTGTTGTGGTAGGTCTATGTAAGACTGGAATTGTAGTGAGTGTGGTTTCCTTCTCCTCCTGACTGGTTACACCAGTACTGAGTTGAGAGAGCTTAGCCTCCAGTTTGGCTATATGGTTGCATCTCTCACATGTGATGGAATTTGTTGGGAGGAGGAGAGGGTTGTCTGTGTACATGAGGCAGTTGTAACATTGCCTCAAGATTCCCAGATTCAGCAGCTGGACCGGAGAGGAGATTGACAGCTGACCTTTGGACATGCTAGAATAGTATTGGGAATTCCTTTATAATTGAAAAAAAGGGCCAATGGGGAACAAAGTACTCAAGGGGAGTTAGTGAGGGTGTAGTGCTTTTAATATTTTAGTGCTGACTTATATAATTGCTTTAGTGAGCAAGTGCCAGGCTTTAGAGTGGGAATAGGGTGTTTATTTTGAGAACTAGATCAGTTCTAAGGGAAAAAGTGAAGAGCAGACTTTGTAGAGCCGAGAATGGTTTAAATCCAATTAAGTGGCGCTGCGCTATGCACAAAATCGTGCAAAGCCGTGCTAAAGCGGGTTTTATACAGGGGGACTTGAAAGAGCTAGAAATTGGCCCAAAACAGCCAATAGACTACCAGATTCTTGTGCTGGGAACACTCCTCCAGGGATAGATAGGCTGCTCCAAGCTCCCCACTGCCACTGTTGAACAAAGAAGCCTCCCTTTATCCAAGAAAGGAAATGGGCAACACAGGAACTTTCCAAAAGTCCAGAATACAGCAAAGCCTGTATTTGGACTACTCTAGGTCATGAAAGATGGGAAACAGGGAATTTTTTTTTTCTTTTTTGCAACAAACAGCAGGAAGATGCAATAAATATGTAACACAGGCTAGCGCACTTGAGTGTGTAGCCTCAACAGGTAAATGCAACAAACAGGACAAACTTTAAAAGTGCAGGTGCAAAAACAACTTTAAACAGTTTAAAACAGTTCAAGAAGCAGAAATACTTGCAGTTTAGCTAGATCAGACAGTCACCCGGGTAGTAGCAGGAAAAAAACACTTTTATCAGGTTAACAGTCGCTCTTTTAGCTTCTCTGCTGCTAGCACAAATGCAACAAACAGGACAAACTTTAAATTACAAGCGCAAAAGCACGCTAAAGCTGGCTTTAAAGCATTTATATGTAGTTACCATTCATAAGGTTGTCTGCTTATTTAATTGCAAGCTAGATTTCCGATTTTTATTGTCAGTGGCGAAGCAGCTGAAATTATGCTATAGCCAAACTACGGTAGGTTGACTATAGCATACTTAAGGAGTTTTGCCTTTTTCCTTTGTTGTGTGGCTGTGGAATGGAGTTATACAGTTACAAGGAATACAAGCCAGATCACTCTTATCAAGAAATGTGGGGGCAAACCTACCTTCATGTTAAAGCAATTATTTGCATTGGAGAGGGTTGTTTTTTTTTTTTACTTTAGATAAGAGAAGTTTGTCATTTGAAGATTGAGATGAGCATTTTCTTGTTTTTGTGCAGATGTACAAACTAAAAGAAATAAAAATTGAAGGAACTGCATTAATCTTAACAGTGTTAGATTTTTGTACTTTTCAAAATATTTTTGGTTTGAGTGTATGTGTTATTATATGGGTGGTATTTCTGTAGCGTGGTATGGATAATTTTGTGTATTTACTATTGTATGGGGTGTTTTTGTTTAATTTATGATTGCAAAAGTAAAATTACTGGTTACATTTGCATTCATTTTCTTCCCATGTTATGTGTTTTCACTTATGAGATTGTAGACAAAATTGATCAATATTTTGTCTGTCAGTCATATTTACTGATATATGCCATATAGACAATAAATGGTTAAGGTGTTAGCGTCACAAACACAAGTTGCAGAGTATGATTCTTAGCTTTGTTGGGTGGGTTTGGTATAATGGTTAAGATCTTTGTTGCACAGGGTGTGATTCTAACCTCAGCTTATTGGCTAGACCCAAAATAGCCCTTCAGGGCAGTTAACCCAGTATTCAACTATATATATATATATATATATATATATATATATATATATATATATATATATATATATATATATATATATATATATATATATATAAAATTAACCGCACTCAAAAAAATTGAATGAAGAGAAGAAATTTTAACTAAGAAATGAACTTTGTGACAATAAAAGCATTCAAAAAATAATAAATCACACCAACAACTCTTGTAGAACTTTAACGCTTTCGTCTTATTTATTATCAAGACTTATTCAGAAAAAAAATGTCTTTCTGAAGAAGTCTTGATAATAAATAAGACGAAAGCGCTAAAGTTCTACAAGATTGTTGGTGTGATTTACTATTTTTTGAATGCTTTTATTGTCACGACGTTCATTTCTTACATATATATATATATATATATATATATATATATATATATATATATATATATATATATATATATACATATACACACACACATGGGATCTAGGATTGTTGAACGAAAGTTCAACAGTCCGAATCCACTATCACCGAACACACTTTAACGAAAGCGTTTTCACAGAAAAAGTGCTTTTGCTAAAGTGTGTTAAAAAAATATATTCTCACTCCGAGATCGCACTACAGTGGGGAAAAGGGAATTTTCCCTTATCTGCACTGCAGTACGACTGGCACAACAGGCATACTTATGCGAAAATGCTGCTTTGGTGAAAAGCATTTTCATGTAATTATGCCTGCCCATTCGCGATTCGGTAAAAAGTGCGATCGTGCAACAGTCCAAGACCTATATATATATATATATATATATATATATATATATATATATATATATATATAAACACTTTCTTTCATGATCTTTCCTCACACACTCATATATGAAAATATAGATGATATAATTTCATGCAATTGATAAATCAGTGTATTTTTGGAGGCAGGAGGAAGCAGGAATATCAGTAAACACATACTGTCATGAGGAGAGCATGCAAACTACAGAGGTTATACTGAATTCCAGTCATTTTATCCGTGAGACAGAATCTGACCAATGCGTCCCATACTATGCTAAATATTCAAAGTTTATCTTTCATAGTAATGGTTTCATCAAAGCAGAAAAGCACTATTTCCACTAATGTGTTTCTGTGCCTCTCTTCTGCAGATTTTCAACTATCAAAGCTGCAAATGTTATCCACTGGAAATCAATTAACCTTTAACTTAAGTTGAAGAAAGTCTGTTCATGATGATTCATGATAATAAAAGGCCTTGAACATAACAAGACAACTTTGTATCCTATGACTCTTCACTTAAACATGCCAGCTTTGTAATATATATACTGCAGTATTTGGGTAAGAATTCTGTAGGTTTCCTACCAGTTTATAGGCAAATCTTTAATTTCTTACTGAGACTTGAGCTATACCTAACAATATTCCATTTAAAGCAACTGAAATGCAGCTTTTGGATTAAAAGTCATTCAGGAATTCAGATCTTATCTAAACAATCCTGTGTTGGTTTGTGACTGATTGTGCAGTTGCCTGGTAAGACAATATTTATTTTGATTAATATTTTATTTTATACCGCTGTTTTTCACTATTTATAGGAAGAAAGAGATAGCTTGTACACAAGATTTATTTTGATTTATATTCTGCTGTTTTACCTCTAATTTTAACTGTTTGTTTTCGGAAAGGGGTAGGCTTTAGACTGGTAAACCTTAGCCATAACAAGGGGTCTAGTCAGCTATAAATTCACAAAGACTGCAGAGAAGACAATCCAGAGCTGTGATTGATTGTGCAGTTGCTTTGTAAGAGAAGATTTATTTTAATATATATTTTATTTTGTAACTACTGTCTTAAGTGCTTGTAGGAAGAAACTGATAGGTCAGTGATGGCAAACCTATGACATTTGTCAAAGGTGACACGCCACAATATTTTGGGAGACACACCAGTGCTCACCAACACCCAAGTTACCAAAGAAACTGCTATTTATTTATTGCTTGTGTGAAGTGCATTGAATTATTTTGTGACAGGAGCCAGTTCAACAGCACTTCTGCAGAGGTAAGGAAGTTATTAACCTCAAAGACTATTTCAGCATACTTTCCTCGATAGTCCGCAAAGGGCAGTGTTGACATAGTTTTCTCTTTGTGGTTACACTTCTGCAAAGGGCAAGTAGTCTGCATTTCTAAGTGTGTGCTGTTTTGCTTTCCTCTCAACTGTCCCTCTTAATCTCTCCTAAAACTGGAAACCTTTTAAACTTAATAATTAGATTTATAGACTCATTTTACTTCAGAAAATGAATATTAATCCACATCCATTTTTTTCTGTCAGTGTCTCAGATTATTAGCACTAGTAGTTTAAAAGTGTCCATGTTTCTTATTTCTAGATTTGTCCCTGATTCTGTTGAGATTTATCCCTGGTGTATTGAGATCCATGCTGTTTTACTTATTTTTATTTATTTATTTATTTATTTGGTGGGGGGGGGGGTGACAGGCAAGCAGAGTCAAGTTAGGCATTTTACAAATTTTTGACACACCGAAACCAAAAGGTTCACCATCACTGGGATAGCTTGTAGACAAGATTTACCTTCAGTTATATTTTGTTGTTTTACCTCTAATTTTCATACTTGTAGTTAGAAAGGGATAGGCATTAGACAAGCAAACTCTAGCCATCCCAAGAGGCCTAGTTAGCTATAAATTCACACAGAGGACAATCTAGAGCTTATCTAAACAATCTAGTGTTGGTTTGTGACTGACTGTGTAGTTGCCTCATAAGAAAGGTATTATATTGATTTATATTTTATTTTTAAGACTGTTTTTCACTGTATGTAGGAAAAATGGATAGCTTGTAGACATGATTTACCAGAGTGTTAAAAAGAGGTGCATGTGCATGTGATAGTGAGGAAGGAATTCTAGAGTTTGTGTGAAATTCCCAACCCTCTCCTACTACCACCCAACACTACAACCTGTGAGAGATACACTTACATAGCCAAACTGGAAGCAAAGCTCTCTCCTGCCAAGATTGTGCTAGACAGTCAAGAGGAGAAAGTTAACACTTGCACCTTACCTCAAGCAACACATAGCCCTTCAAAATCCACACCATCAACACCCACACATAGCAACAATAAACCCACATATGCGGAGGCCCTTAACATTAACCTGCCCAAGCAACAAGGACCTCCAAAGCTGAAATGCAAACAAACACCAGTCACAACCAAAGTGACACGTAGCTCACAACACCAATGTGCCACCCAACAACAGCCCCTAAGGCAAGACAATGTACCCAGCACTTTAGTCATAGGTAACTCAATACTCAGGCACACTGATGTCCCACTCACCAGGCTAAGCAAGGAGAAAATTAGTCAGCTGCCTGTCGGGTGCCAGGATCCACCACATAATGCATGCACTCAAGTCACTCCACAACAAGTACAAATACAACTCTGTCATTGTCCATGTTGGAGTGAATGACTTGAGACATACCTCCCTGGACTACATGAAAAGAGACATGAAAGAGCTCTCGGATCATGTGGCCCAGGGAAGTATGACCCTAGCCCTGAGTAGCATCCTGCCTTCACCCAGAATGATACCACAGTATAAGGACAAAAAGATTGACTTCAACAATTGGCTAAGCTTCTGGTATCATTCAAAGGGGATCCAGTATCTGTCTGCCTGGGATGACATGATTGACAAACCACAATGTTTTGCCAGAGATGGTCTGCACCTGTCACCCATGGGATTCAGGTCACTGGCTAAAGCTCTTTCCACCCCTATAGTGCCTTTTTTAGGCAAGGTTCAAAGGACAAAACCACCACCGTAACAGATACAAGCATGCAAAATCTGAAGGTAATGCTACTCAAAGCTAGAAGTCTAAACCTCAAAATGCACTCTCTCAAGGCACTCTTAAAAATGGAGAACATTTATATCTGTGCAGTAACTGAGACCTGGTTCATGACTCAAGAGAGCACACTTGCAATGCCAGGCTACAACTCTTACCACAGTTTTCGGCCACCAAACCAAGACCAAAACACTAAAGGTGGAGGAGTGTCCATATTCACCAAGGATATTCACATCTCCAGGCTAGTTGCCCAACACAATGCATCTGAAATTCTCCAGGTGCAACTAGGTAAGACTGCAATCCAAATTATAGCTTGCTACAGATCCCTCACCATGTCCCAAGATTCTCACTACACCTTTCTAAACATACTGGAAAATATTAAGATGCAACCAAACACCCTAATACTGGGTGATTTCAACTACCCTGCCATTAACTGGGAAAACTACTCGGGTAACAACACCTTTTCCCAACGGTTCTTGGAATTAGTAAATTACAATGCCCTGGATCAACTAATCCATTGTCCCACCAGAGGCTCTAATATCCTAGACTTGGTCATTACCAATATGGGAGATAGATGCTCCACACCACCAGTCACCCTCTCATTGGTTAGGTCTGACCATAAGCAAATCACCCTTGACATCCACATCCCACCCCCACCCTTCAGTAAGGAAACCTCCGTAAAAAACTTCTCCAAAGCCAACTTCATGCTACTTAAGTCAGAAGTAACCAACTTCATGGCACCCATGCAGACAGGAGCTGAAAGTTCAACTGCTGAATCCTTCACTAAGGCACTGTATGACCACATCCACTCGTGCATGAATTGTGCCATCTGAAATAGAATCAAGACGCTCTCCTCCAAAAAGAGGAAGCCAATCTGGTGGTCCCCTGCCATAAACAAACTATACAACAGAAGGCAGAAACTGTTGCAGAAAAGAGGAAGAGCCTAGGATGCAAAAAACTCCCTCACCAGCCTCAGTAAGAAACTGAGATCCCTCATAAAATCTTCCAAAGCTAGTTACGAAAATAATATTGCCAAAGATTCCAAAGACAACCACAAGGCATTCTATATTTATGTCAAGAATTTAAATGGCAATGCTCAGATCTGCTCTGAGCTACAAGAAAAGGCATTAAATATACTGATCCCAAGGATATTGCCAATATTCTGGCAGATCGATTTAGTGCCAACTTCACCCCCCTCACATCCTCTAAAGGGCCCATCTCAATACCAAAAGATTGCCAAATTCCGGTAATCATGGCCACACAGGTAGAAACCACACTCTCCAAAGCTAAGAATACAGCATCCATGGGACCAGATGACATCCCGGGCTGTGTACTACATGAACTACAAAATGAACTGGCACCTCACCTAAGTGTCATGTTTAATCATAGCCTCACCTCAGGCTTCGTGCCCACTGAGTGGTACACAGCTACAGTTATCCCACTCCACAAGGGGGGATCTGCCTTGGATCCCGGGAACTACTGTCCAATCAGTGTGACAAGCCTGATCTGCAAGGGCATGGAACACATTATCATGGAACTTATAAGCAAAGACACTGGCAACCTTCAAACATTGGACTCCACCCAGTTTGAGTCCGTGAAGGGCCGATCTTGTCTCCTGAACCTAATTGACTTCTTCAAATTAGTCTCCAGAGCTGTGGACGAGGGTAAGGCAGTCTACACAGCCTATCTGGACCTCGCCAAGGCCTTCTACACCATCCCCTACTCTGGAATCATAGATAAACTTACTAAGCTGGGCATAAACCCCTACGTCACTCGATGGGTTACCAACTGGCTTACTGACAGAACCCAGACTGTAAAAGTAGCCAACTCCAAATCCAGCTCCCGACAAGTGGAGTACCTCAGGGTTCAGTCCTGGGACTGCTCTTGTTTGGCATCTACTTCTCTAAAGTACAGGCCAACACTAAGGGACTCTGGCTAACAAGGCTTGCAGATGACTGCAAACTGGGAGCCATTACTGAATCCTCAAATGATGTGGATATTCTACAAAAGGGCCTTACAGAAACAGATGCTTGGTGCCAGAGCCATGGGCTCAAGCTTAATGCCAAGAAATGTATAGTTATCCCCTTTGGGAAAAACATGCACTCATGAATTACCACATAGCAGGCAGTACACTAAACACCAAAAGTGTGATGAGAGACATAGGGACACAGGTGGACAGTGGTCTTCCCTTCAATAATCACATCACCACAGCCGTCAGGAAATCCTTTTATGTGGCACACCTCATCACTAAGGGCTTTTCATCCAGAAAAAGGAGGTCATTGTCCCACTGTACTCATCCCTCATTAGACCCATTATAGAGTACAATGCCCCATTTGGTATGTACCTCACAAGACATCTGCAACAGCTGGAAAGACCGCAGAGATACCTCACTAAAAGAATCACAGGCCTAAAGCTGATGCCTCATCCTGACCATCTAAAAACACTTCCAGCTGTACTCTGCAGTATATCATCTACTCAGAGGTGATCTCTCCTTAACATACAAGGCCATGTCAAACCCTGAGCTGTTGGACATGCTCCACTTAAAGAAATCCCAGTCCCTCAGAGCAACACCTGCAGGGATCTAAACCTTGTCATCACAATGAAAAAAACATGCTGGAGGGATAGGTTCCTGACCCAGAGACTCCCCATACCCTGGGAATAGACTGCCCATACATGTCAAGCAGAGTGCTTCCTTGGCCCTCTTCAAAAGGAGCCTTGACGATTGGATGTGAGACAGGAAATTCACCCCGGGGATCACGTCAGTGGCCCTGCTAGACAGGGGTTCAGGGAAGTAAATATTATGGGAAGAAATATCCGGGGAATTGTTTGGCTAGGCTTGTATAGGCCCTAGGGCTGATAGCCTAGTACCAACCTATGAGTGTTGGTTTATCATTTATTGATCTTTACTGTTAAAAAAAGGTGCATGTACAAGTGGTAGTGAGGAAGGAATTCTAGATTTTGTGTAAAACTCACAACTGGTAGAGTCAGAGCAATGACTTTATTCTTCTTAAATGAATATTTAGTTGTATATTATTTGTGTGATGTCTGTCTTGGAAGTTGATTTAAAATCTTTGTGAATTCTGTGGTAACTGATTTTGATTATCCATTTCTTTTAGAGTACTTTAGTTATTTGCAGCTGAAAATGGATTCCTTAAATGAGTAAGCCATTAACAATTTGCTAAGGCATAAATATCTTGTAGAGTATAATAAATGCTGTGTATATTTAAAGATAACTCTTGATAACACTGGTGATCTGTGTTTCACATGTCAAAAGTTGGATGATTTTCTTGCAATTAGTAGAAAATCTTGATGTACTGATGATGATTGTACTTGCACAATCATGGAGAGCTTGGAGTACTATTGCTACATATTTTAAAGACTGGACTGGTGGAATAAATGTTAGACAAAGATCAAACAGAGCATATTTAGTAAAGGAAGTATCTATTGTCAGTAAAGATCATTCAACCACTGTTCAACAAGATAATATCACTGACAAGTTTGGAATTCTGGGCACACCTATTCATCAATCTTAGGATTCAGAGTATATACAAGAAAATAAAGAAAGGAAGGAAGGAAAATATCCACAACAAATAAGGAAGAAAAATAAACTGATTAATGTCTATAAAGCAAAGAGAATGTAGACTTAAAAGGGCACTGCTTTTTATGTAACACAAAGATTGCAGGAAATGATAACATTTCTCTACCAGAAAACCTTCAGTCTATAGAAAAACATCATAGAGACAAGGGATGGGTAAAAAGGAAGAAAGTAAAACTGAATGTGAGAAGAACTGAAGAACATTAGTGTAAGAAAAAAGAGGTGAAGGAAGTTGACAACATGACTCAAGCTGTGGCTGTACACAGCCAGCTGGATGAGAACTGTACACTTGCACATGTGATAAGCAGTGCAAATGGTGGGATTAATAAGACTAATTGTAATGAAGATAATTCCATTCTAACAATTGACAAAGCAGATATTACAAAATAAGAAGTTCAAGATTCTTAGATCTGGTAAGAAAGATAGTCCTATAATTTATTTATTAGAGCAACTGGTATTGTATTTACAGAAAAGACAATAAATACTGAATAGTGTAATGCTTGCCAGGAGAAAACATAGAGTCTGTGAGTAAGGCCTTAGATTGCCTTAATGTAAGGAAGCATGGATCATTTTTTTATTCATGTTGGTACAAATGATTGCCTCCACGAGGACTCTCTGACTGTTATTAGGAACTTAGAGCCTGCTTAAACGGCATAGTATAGAAATATAGAAATGAGGGTGAGATCACCATGAATGAAAATAATTTTTTGGGTAACATGAAACAAAATGGCTCATTTAAAAAAATGGAAATGTGTAGAGCATCAGAGCCTATTTTTGGGCACATGTGTTTAGACACGATGGCAGGCACTTGTCAAGATCAGGGAAGAGAATTTTTGCAATATATAGGATTTTTTGTCAGGTAGAAGATTTAACATTTCATACATAGCAACATTTTATGCATCTTTGATGGCTGTTAATGTTTTGAGCTTTAATAATACATTTTTATTGGAAAATTTGCTACATTCACTTAAGATTTATGTTATTGTTTGTGAAATATGGATAAATAACAATAACTAGTCAGTTCTTTCAGGGTATAATTGTTTTTACTGTAACAGACTTTCTAACAAAAAATCAGGTGGAAGTGCTATGATAGGGATATAATAACATGAGATTATTACATGTTCAATGATAACATAAATAGTATAGATTGTGAAATAAAGACAACCCTGGAGGATATAATAATTGTTGAAGTGCATAGACTAGCATGTAAAGTGCTGATGACCTAGAGGAGTTCATACATTCCTTGGCATGAAACACAGTAGAAAAGAATAGTGGCTGGTGATTTATATTTACCAGAAACAGACTTAAATAATATTGATTCAGCAACATTAGTAAGGAAATTATTTACAAAGTATGTTGAGGAACAATAATTGCTTCAGAATCTAAAATGTCTACCAAGGAACAGAACATAACTACACATTGTTTGTATTCCTAAAGGAGTAACTGTTATTTCATGTCAAGTTTTACCACTATTGATGGCAGTAATGATGGTGTTATAAAGGTTAATTTCTTGCTAGATAATTCTGCCTGTGAAGATAGGTAAAGGCTGCCAGCCTAGCCAGATAGACTTTTATAGCTAATTCTGTCATTTGTAAATATTAATGTAAGCCAGAGGCTTGTTCTCTTACATGTGAAAAGACTGCATTGGATATTGAACTGCAAAAATGTAACAACAGTGCACTCTTCTGTAACAAAGCTGATAAGTCAATTCTTTGATATCAAACTTCGGAACAGATATGTCGAGAGGGAGGCATCCTGCCTATTGTTTTAAGACCAGAGATAATGGCTAGAATTTGCATGTATAAATGTCCTTTATTCCTCTGGTTTCTGACCAGGTGTAAAGAATGTAAATGTACTTTCTGTTAGCCTGGGAACACCAGAGAAGTGTGAGGAATGATGTAATGTGAAGCAGCTCTGTTTTATCAATTTAAAGAGAGAGAATCAGAGAGCTCAGAGCATTTTGTTTTGAGAACATCCAACATCACCAGCACTGCTTTGCTCTATATGTAAGTTATTTAGAACTGTGTTTTCTCTTAGATATAGCTAGGAAATAGGAAGATTAGACTATTTTTTTCTGTGATGTCAGAACTTTTCTACGGTATTATTTTAAGTATTTCTCTGTGATTTCTGAACTCTTGTCTAGCACTGTATAGCAAGAAGTATTGTCTTGTGTTTTTATTATTTATTATTAAATATTTTTAAACCTTTCAACTGTGACTGTTGTATGTAGAGTTAATTTAAGTTCTAGAGTACATTGCACATATATAGTGATGGTGTACCAAGTCACTCTAGTAAGCAAGTGATGCTGTATCAAGTCACTCTAGTAAGCCTTGACTGTTCAGTCACACTCACCATTTGGATAATAATATTGCACAGTAATAATTGGACACCCTTTCAGAAGGGCCTTTGAGTAGCTGATATTAGTGGCAGCTGGTACTACCTTTTAGACTGGGAAGAAAAGGGGCACAGCTGGAGAACCTGTGCCAGCCTTCCACAGGAGTGTCTGTGTGGTTGTATATAACTTATCTCAAAGTGTGTGTGTCAGCTAGTTGGGCAGGGGCACAAAGCACTGGTTGGACAGAGAGGCTGCTGGAGGTTTTAACTTGCCCACTATGTTGAGATCTGGACCCTATAGCTGTGCCAGTGGGGAGACTTTTTGAGGACCTGTAGTGAAAGGGAGAAACCAGCCCCCAGACTGACTGTGATCTCTGCGTGCTCTTAAGGGAAATTGTACTTTACTGTGTGTGTGTTTATTATCCTTTACCTATATGGACGCCTCTCACTGGTGTCAGTGGTGAGGATTTAGGCTCTTTGATTGCTGGGCCAGTGCATGGGCATCACACTGCCAAACTGAAATCTAAGCTAGTACCTAGAAAATTAATAACATATTACATGGAGGCAAAACAATCACTATGTCAAATTAATTGGCATGTTGTGTTCAGTGGAAAAAATGCAGAAGGAATGTGAAAAGTTTTGAAAAAAATTATGTGAATGCAAAAATAAATAAATAAATACAATTAAAATAAAAAAAAAATGTTTAACATCAGGATCTAGGCACACAATGTCAGGAGGATTTATTTCCATAAGAACAAGATACTTGATTAAGATGAGAGACAAAAAATATATATAAGAAATGGAAAAGGCTTCAAACTAAAACTTTGGAAACTGAAATAAACAAACTGGACAGTTAAATTAAAGACAGTATGAGTCAAGATAAAGATAAAATTGTAGAAAAAGTATATGAAGATTTTAAGCATAATAGGAAAACATTTTATAGAGATATAAGGTGTGGTAGACATAAAGACATACAAACTGATAAACTGCGCATAGATTCCAAAAGCTATTCTCAGACACAACAGATTAGAGATATATTTACAAAATCTTAAGAAAAGCAGTTTGTCTCTGCAAGGGGGTGATTAATTGTCCTGTTGACATCCAGGTAACCTCAGATACTGAAAGCAAATTATATTATATTGAAAAAGAACTACAGAAACTGGATCCACACAAAGCACAGGGAGGAGATGAAATTAATACAAATGACCTGAAAACACTTCAACATGAACTTACTGTGGCATTATATCTGTTATTTACTAGACTATATAAAGATGGGGAGATTCTTCATGATTGGAGACATACACATGCTAAACGTGTTTAAGAGAAAGGAAAGTAGGACACACCCAAAGTCATACATACACATAGGTGCCAGAAGTTGTTAAAGACTGGTAGGGCAAAGGGTGACAGGGGCACTTAGTGAACTAAAAAAGGGAATTTTTTTATAACTATTTGCTACCACAACATAGGTTCACTTGGAGGACATTTTAAGCTTAGCCAATTCCCTTTTGGTGCTTGAATTAACATTTTCTGATTGGTCTTAGCTATCCTCATGGCTGGTAATTGTATATTAGCCCTAGTGAGAGCAACTGTGATCATACCATAGATAATTTGAGGGGGGCCATGTAACGGATGCAGCATTTAGGAACTGCCTCTATCCATTAGTGGCATGAGGGGAAATCCTGGAGTACATTTTCTATTACCCATCCTTAGATCCAAGTTGCATTTGAATATGGATGGATGAGCTTTGCTTTATTTTTATGGATAGTCTGTTCCAGAACAGTGGTAGCCTCTGTGATATATATCCATCTCTCCACAACATTCATTTTAGATACCGGGACTGAGTATTTCTGATGCCATTTGACTCGCTGATGTTCAGCAGGTCCATCTGTATTATGTCAGAGGATGCTTTATATGCCAGACATGTCACCTCTAAGCACTCTGTAGGATACTGAGTATAGTAATAAATCTTTGAGGTGGTCCATGCAAGACCTATTGTTTAGGACTTGTATCCTTTTAGTAAGGTATCTCTGAAGGTATTTCAATTGTTGCATGGGACTGGACAGATACATGCTAAAGTGGGCATTATACAAAACGATTGACAATAATGACAGCTTTGTAAAGGGGGACAGCAACATCTCTAGATCTGTTCACAATCAATTTGTTTATAAGCTTTGCAATATAGAAATGTTTTCTTATGACTCTGGGCACATGCTGGGCAAAAGTTAGGTCACTGTACACATAAATTCCCAAATGCCAAACAATTGGATCAGTTCTCAGAGGGCATTTTCATGATTTTGACACCAGTTATTATTTGGGAAAACCTTCCTAAATGATGGTTAGGCCATTTGGGGATTCAATAACTTCTCCTAGCTTGCAGTCATCTGAAACTTAACTGGTCAAAGCTCTTTGGTATTTCCTTTTACTTTTGAGATGTATATGCCAAACAGAAAAAGTCCCAGCACCGAACCCTGGGTGACTCCATTGGTGAATGGTTTCTTCCCCTGTTTTGATCTCCTGCATCCTGTGAGCCAAGTTGGCAATGCAGTTGGTGATGTAAGTGTTTGCTCCTACATTATTCATCTTTTGTACTACACCTGAGTAGGGGATTGTGTCAAAAGGCTTGGCCAGGTCAAGGTAATGAGGTGTGAACTGTTTTACCTTCATCCATTGCTTTAGTAACAAGAGTAAAGCTTAAAATTTCTCCATGATTTTGAGCCTTTCACACTTTCCTCTGGGCTGTTTTCAAACACATTTTAGGGCCATGCATACATGTATGCATTCCTTGATTCACCTTCCTGATTGTATTAAATTATATTCCTTGTATAATACAGCACACTTGTTAGACTTAAGTTAGAGCGCATTTTACAATTAATGTTTAAATATTTTTACAGTAGGCAATGAAACAAAAATGCATTAACCAATAATGACAAAACTGCCCTATCCAGAATATTTTCATCATAAAGGTCTACTTCCACTCACAACTGCATTTTAAATTTATTGTTTGAACATTTTTCCAGTAGGCAATGAAGCAAAATGCATGCACCAATAATGACAAAACTGCCCTTTTCAGAACATTTCCATGATAACAATCTACTTCAAACAATAAATTTAAAATGCAATTGTGTGTGGAACATTTTTCCAGTAGGCAATGAAGCAAAATGTATGCACCAATAATGACAAAACTGCCCTATTCAGAACATTTCCATGATAACAGTCTACTTCTATACACAATATATAAACATAGAATCACAGTAGGCATGTCGCACAGCTTCTGGAACTTATTTTCAATGGGGGGAAGGGGGGGGTGCAAAAGGCCAAAAAAAAGGGACACATTCTTAACATTGCGTGTATAATTTTGGAAAGTTGCTTGCATAAAATGTTACCACCGTGCATTTCATTGCAAGTCTTGGACCCAGAACCTTGTGCACTACAGTCAGGGCAACATACCACTAAGCTAAACTAGCAGTTTCTTGAAAGATGGGAAGACAAACTTAAATGGCTATCATATCATTTAGTGAATTCAGTTCTTACCTCTCACCGTAGCTCTCAACCTCTTAGCACAAAAATACAGAACAAAGCCAATAATGGGGGGATACAGCCCCAAAATAGGGACACATTTCAAATACTGATTTTATAACCTTAGAAAATTGCTAGAATAAAAGGTTTTGCATTACCAGTCCTGCAAAAGAACAGAACAACAAGCATACATTCACAAGTGATGGTTGCTAGGGACTTTAGGCTCTTTGTAGCTGTACCCAAGGTGCAGGCACACACGCATCTGTCCGTTCCACTCTGCAAGACACACACACACGCGTCTGTCCATTCCGCTCTGCAAGACACACACACACGCGTCTGTCCATTCCGCTCTGCAAGACACACACATGGCGTCTGTCCGTTCCACTCTGCAAGACACACACACGCGTCTGTCCATTCCACTCTGTAAGACACACACAGACACACACACACACACACACACACACACACACACACACACACACACACACACACACACACACCAGCATCTGTCCATTCCACTCTGCAAGACACACACATGGCGTCTGTCCGTTCCACTCTGCAAGACACACACACGCGCGTCTGTCCGTTCCATTCTGCAAGACACACACACACACACACACACACACACACACACACACACACACACACACACACACACACACACACACACACACACACACACACCAGCATCTGTCCATTCCACTCTGCAAGACACACACACACACACACACAAGCATCTGTCTGTTCCACTCTGCAAGTTAACTTCTCCATTACTCCTGTCAGTCCAGGCTTCTGAGACTTAATAGATTAAATTTGTTTCTGCAAAACAACCGGAAATGCAGCAGCTTTGAATAACTCTGGGTTCCTGCTCACAAAAAAAGTGCGCTGATGTCATTGCGGCAGTTGGAGGCACGGAAAATGAAAGGACAGAGGTATAGATGATCTGCAAAAGTGGGGGGGCTTCCCTCCCCTTGTGGTCTATGGTTCCGGTGCTCATGTACATACACACAAGTTTACTTTCATGTTATGGAAAAATAATGGAGAAGATTATATCGGATACGTTATTGTCAGAATTAGAAAGGTTGGGACTATATTGAAAATAGATATATTACCATCTGTAACATGATGCTCTGTAACAATACAATCACGTTTATGAATGAAAAATTGAGCTGTTATTTAATTTATACAGATTTAACTTCAGCATTTGATAGAGTCATACAGAAAACACTTATCAATAAATAAGATCAAGCTTGTGAATTGTTGGTCTAGAAGTATGATGCTCACTTGTGCAAGAGTTTCCGAATTCAAATCCCTGACAAGCTGCATTTTGACCTGAAAGGTACAGTGGACAATAAAGGCCTTACACTAGATTTTCTCTGATGGACTTCCTGCATATCCACAAAACAAACAGTTCTAGAATTACCCATTCTAAAGACTTAAACCTTGCCTGTGATATAAATAGGACCTGCTGGGGAGATAAGTATGTATCTCAGAGACTACCCCATCTATGGAACAGACTCCCCATCCATATGAAGCAGAGTTCCTCCCTAATCCAATTCAAGTGCAACTTGTACAATTGAATGGGAAAATGAAAATTCATCCCTGGTTTGGCACCTATGTCTGTGATGCAGACAGATAACCTGTAGATGGTTCCCCAGGCCCATGCTTTACACGTATCAAGGGTTCCAGAACTTGTCAGGTATTTGAGATGCATGGCTAGGCTTAAAAAGGCCCTTGTGGTCGGTAGCCTAGTAAATACCTATGAACCTATAAGAGCAACTAAGTATTGATACACTCTTGATAAGATGGATAGCTGCATGGCTTTCAAATAAGATATAGTATGTATCAAACAGCAACCGGACAGGTGAAATTTGAAGTTACAGTCAGGGTGTACCACAGGGTTTTATCCAAGGCCAGTACTTTAAAATGGATAAACTGAATAGATAGGGCATATCTGCAAAAGAACTTGACTAAATTGACCACTTGTGCACAGGTGAATAATATGCTGATAAAGGCATTAAAAAGTAAGCATTTGATATATGGGAGACATAAATGGAAAGGTGAATATGTAACACAGTGATTGAAACTGTAGATTCATTTAAGGACTTGGTTATATATGGGTAGATACAGCTTTGAGTTTTTCTAATTATATCAAATAGTTGGTTAATGACAGTTATAGAACTAAAGGTTGTATAAAAAGATTTATAAAGTCTAGGAAATCAGAATTGTTGACGTCATGTCTGTTAGTTATATTAGACCCAAACTAGGTAAGGAATAACAATATGGAACCTTATGAGAAAAACAGCGTGAGTAAACTGGAACAAGTACAGTGGAAATATATGAAGGGCATCCATGGATGGGAAAATTTAAGTTATTGTGAAAGTCTATAATATCTGAACTTGTACAGTCTCATACAGATTATTTAAGAGGAGGTCTTATTTAGTTATATACAGCATTTAGAGTCAACTACCTCTGGAAATGTTTGGAGTTATCAAACAGTAGCAGAGAATTATCAGACACCCTATTTAAAAGATTCTATAGGAATGAAAAGTGTACTAACTGGTTCTCTGACAGAGTAGTTGATGCATGGAATACTCTACCAAATTACATTAAAGCAAGCGCTAGTGTAAATATTTTTAAGAAAGGCCTGGGCACTTATTATGGGAACAACTGTTCTAGTATTTTGCCAGGCTACAAGGGCATTATTGCCTGTGCTTGAATTATTTGTATGTACGTATGTATGTATATATATATATGTGTGTGTGACTTTTCTAATTAATTCGTCTATGGCTGGCATATATTTTCTTCTGACTATAAAGTTAATGGTCATGCCCATAACATCCTTCTAGCCTGAAGTCAGATGAAAAGTAAATAATGTGGCTCATAAGGACTATAAGATGTTGGTCTTGGCTGTATCAGAAGGATTCTAAGGTGGAATGAAAAGGTGACCTTTTTCAGCTTAATGTTCTTCATGGACATTTATATATACAAACCAAATCAATAACATCATAAAGGAGTATAGCTGAGCACTTATGCATAATTATTCTAGGCAGAATCAATGAAAGCAGCATAATAAAATAGAGCAACACATGAGGTAAACAATCCCCATCTATGCTTCAGATGAATAGCCACCTAACTTAGCAATGACATAGTAATGTAAATAACACAGGAGTCAATGCACACAGATAATAGGAGCAAGTATCTTGGAGAAATGATAGTCAAGCCATAAAAGGAGAGTACAATCACTTCAGTAATACATTCTAAACTTAAAACTTGGAAAGAATGCTGAATTTACTCTCAGCCAACTTTTACGTTACATTACTACATTATATTTGTCACTACATAGTTCATACTTATTTCTTATTTACAACCTTTGAGATGTATGATGCTGTATCACTTTCACTGATGGGAAGCAGTGCAAGGCAAGAAAGTGAGATTACTGCCCAGGTGTCTTACTGTGAGACAAGTGGTACATGCCAGGAAAGTGAGATTACTGCCCAGGTGTCTTACTGTGAGAGAAGTGGTACATGCCAGGAAAGTGAGATTACTGCCCAGGTGTCTTACTGTGAGAGAAGTGGTACATGCCAGGAAAGTGAGATTACTGCCCAGGTGTCTTACTGTGAGAGAAGTGGTACATGCCAGGAAAGTGAGATTACTGCCCAGGTGTCTTACTGTGAAAGAAGTGGTACAAGCCAGGAAAGTGAGATTACTGCCCATGTGTCTTACTGTGAGAGAAGTGGTACATGCCAGGAAAGTGAGATTACTGCCCAGGTGTCTTACTGTGAGAGAAGTGGTACAAGCCAGGAAAGTGAGATTACTGCCCAGGTGTCTTACTGTGAGAGAAGTGGTACATGCCAGGAAAGTGAGATTACTGTCCAGGTGCCTTACTGTGAGAGAAGTGGTACATGCTAGGAAAGTGAGATTACTGCCCAGGTGTCTTTCTGTGAGAGAAGTGGTACAAGCCAGGAAATTGATATTACTGTCCAGGTGTCTTACTGTGAGAGAAGTGGTACATGCCATGAAAGTGAGATTACTTCCCATGTGTCTTAATATGAGAGAAGAGGTGCATGCCAGGAAAGTGAGATTACTTCCCATGTATCTTACTGTGAGAGAAGTGGTACATGCCAGGAAAGTAAGATTACTCCCCAGGTGTGATGACATTGATGATGAACATTTAGGTATCTTTGAACACCCAGTCAGTAAGAGGTTGTTTAGGTTCAATGTAACTGCTACTTGTGTTACCACCCACGTGGTTTACCTCGCTACCTGTGTATTATGCAACTCTTTCTATGTGGGTAAAACCACGCGTAAACTTAAAGATAGGATCACAGAACACAAGTCTGAAATCTGAAGATGTGTTGACACCAATGCTTTATATAAACACAGGCTATGTTTTGGTGAACAGCATGTATTTAAATTTAAAGCTATAGACCATGTTTCACCCTCACCCAGAGGTGGTGATATCAATAACAAATTAGAAATTAAAGAATATAACTGGATAATTAAATTGATGGGTGACTCACCCCCTGGTTTGAATAGTACTGTCAGCCTTAAACCTATTTTGGTTAGAATGAGTAGATCTAGATTATGAGATTTTCTCTTTATGTATATGATTGTACATTTGATTTTTAGGTATAAAAGTATGCTTTTTTAAAAAATATACATTCTTGCTTTTTTAAATGTTTTTTTGTTTTCATATATGCATTATGCTGTTGCATTTTTTAGCTTTGCATATTTATTTGTTTTTACATGTTTTGTTTTAATGGTTGAGTCATGTGACTTCTTGGCTGCCGGCCATATGACTTTTTTAGACCTATATATACTCTGCATTTGCATTTGTATTTTCAGTATTGATAAAGGATTTTATCCGAAAGCTTTGCTCTTCACATTAAAGTGGTTTTTCTACTGAGAACGTTGTTTGTCTTGCTGGACCTCTTGGCACTTGTGTTTAGAGAAGTGGTACATGCCAGGAAAGTAAGATTACTCCCCAGATGTGTTACTGTGAGATAAGTGGTACATGCCAGGAAAGTAAGATTACTCCCCAGGTGTTTTACTGTGAGAGAAGTCGTACATTCTATGAAAGTAATATTACTGTCCAGGTGTCTTACTGTGAGAGAAGTGGTACAGGCCAGGAAAGTGAGATTACTGTCCAGGTGTCTTACTGTGAGAGAAGAGGTACATGCCAGGAAAGTGAGATTACTGCCCAGGTGTCTTAATGTGAGAGAAGTGGTACATGCCAGGAAAGTGAGATTACTGGCTAGGTGTCTTACTGTGAGAGAAGTGGTACATGCCAGGAAAGTGAGATTACTGCCCAGGTGTCTTACTGTGAGAGAAGTGGTACAAGCCAGGAAAGTTAGAATACTGCCCAGGTGTCTTACTGTGAGAGAAGTGATACATGCCAGGAAAGTGAGATTACTGCCCAGGTGTCTTACTGTGAGAGAAGTGGTACAAGCCAAGAAAGTGAGATTACTGCCCAGGTGTCTTACTATGAGAGAAGTGGTACATGCCAGGAAAGTGAGATTACTACCCAGGTGTCTTACTTTGAGAGAAGTGGTACATGCCAGGAAAGTGAGATTATTGCCCAGGTGTCTTTCTGTGGGAGAAGTGGTACAAGCCAGGAAATTGAGATTACTGCCCAGGTGTCTTACTGTGAGAGAAGTGGTACATGCCAGGAAAGTGAGATTACTGCCCAGGTGTCTTTCTGTGAGAGAAGTGGTTCATGCCATGAAAGTGAGATTACTGCCTAGGTGTCTTAATGTGAGAGAAGTGGTACATGCCAGGAAAATGAGATTACTGCCCAGGTTTATTTCTGTGAGAGAAGTGGTACATGCCATGAAAGTGAGATTACTTCCCATGTGTCTTAATATGAGAGAAGAGGTGCATGCCAGGAAAGTGAGATTACTTCCCATGTATCTTACTGTGAGAGAAGTGGTACATGCCAGGAAAGTAAGATTACACCCCAGGTGTTTTACTGTGAGAGAAGTCGTACAATCCATGAAAGTGAGATTACTGTCCAGGTGTCTTACTGTGAGAGAAGTGGTACAGGCCAGGAAAGTGAGATTACTGCCCAGGTGTCTCACTGTGAGAGAAGTGGTACATGCCAGGAAAGTGAGATTACTGCCCAGGTGTCTTAATGTGAGAGAAGTGGTACATGCCAGGAAAGTGAGAATACTGGCTAGGTGTCTTACTGTTAGAGAAGTGGTACATGCCAGGAAAGTGAGATTACTGCACAGGTGTCTTACTGTGAGAGAAGTGGTACAATCCAGGAAAGTGAGATTACTGCCCAGGTGTCTTACTGTGAGAGAAGTGATACATGCCAGGAAAGTGAGATTACTGCCCAGGTGTCTTACTGTGAGAGAAGTGGTACAAGCCAGGAAAGTGAGATTACTGCCCAGGTGTCTTACTGTAAGAGAAGTGGTACATGCCAGGAAAGTGAGATTACTACCCAGGTGTCTTACTTTGAGAGAAGTGGTACATGCCAGGAAAGTGAGATTACTGCCCAGGTGTCTTTCTGTGGGAGAAGTGGTACAAGCCAGGAAATTGAGATTATTGCCCAGGTGTCTTACTGTGAAAGAAGTGGTACATGCCAGGAAAGTGAGATTATTGCCCAGGTGTCTTTCTGTGAGAGAAGTGGTACATGTCAAGAAAGTGAGATTACTTCCCATGTGTCCTAATGTGAGAGAAGTGGTACATGCCAGGAAAGTGAGAATACTGCCCAGGTGTCTTACTGTGAGAGAAGTGGTACATGCCAGTAAAGTGAGCTTACTGCCCAGGTGTCTTTCTGTGAGATAAGTGGTACATGCCATTAAAGTGAGATTACTGCCCAGGTGTCTTACTGTGAGAGAAGTGGTACATGTCAGGAAAGTGAGATTACTGCCCAGGTGTCTTTCTATGAGATAAGTGGTAAATGCCATTAAAGTGAGATTACTGCCCAGGTGTCTTTCTGTGAGAGAAGTGTTACATGCCATGAAAGTGAGATTACTTGCCAGGTGTCTTAATGTGAGAGAAGTGGTACATGCCAGGAAAGTGAGATTACTGCCCAGGTGTCCTACTGTGAGGGAAGTGGTATATGCCATAAAAGTGAGATTACTGCCCAGGTGTCTTTCTGTGGGAGAAGTGGTACAAGCCAGAAAATTGAGAATATTGCCCAGGTGTCTTACTGTGAAAGAAGTGGTACATGTCAAGAAAGTGAGATTACTTCCCATGTGTCCTAATGTGAGAGAAGTGGTACAAGCCAGGAAATTGAGATTACTGCCCAGGTGTCTTACTGTGAGAGAAGTGGTACATGCCAGGAAAGTGAGATTACTGCCCAGGTGTCTTTCTGTGAGAGAAGTGGTACATGCCATGAAAGTGAGATTACTGCCTAGGTGTCTTAATGTGAGAGAAGTGGTACATGCCAGGAAAATGAGATTACTGCCCAGGTGTTTTTCTGTGAGAGAAGTGGTACATGCCATGAAAGTGAGATTACTTCCCATGTGTCTTAATATGAGAGAAGAGGTGCATGCCAGGAAAGTGAGATTACTTCCCAGGTATCTTACTGTGAGAGAAGTGGTACATGCCAGGAAAGTAAGATTACTCCCCAGGTGTTTTACTGTGAGAGAAGTCGTTCAATCTATGAAAGTGAGATTACTGTCCAGGTGTCTTACTGTGAGAGAAGTGGTACAGGCCAGGAAAGTGAGATTACTGCCCAGGTGTCTCACTGTGAGAGAAGTGGTACATGCCAGGAAAGTGAGATTACTGGCTAGGTGTCTTACTGTTAGAGAAGTGGTACATGCCAGGAAAGTGAGATTACTGCCCAGGTGTCTTACTGTGAGAGAAGTGGTACAAGCCAGGAAAGTGAGATTACTGCCCAGGTGTCTTACTGTGAGAGAAGTGATACATGCCAGGAAAGTGAGATTACTGCCCAGGTGTCTTACTGTGAGAGAAGTGGTACAAGCCAGGAAAGTGAGATTACTGCCCAGGTGTCTTACTGTGAGAGAAGTGGTACAAGCCAGAAAATTGAGATTATTGCCCAGGTGTCTTACTGTGAAAGAAGTGGTACATGCCAGGAAAGTGAGATTACTGCCCAGGTGTCTTTCTGTGAGAGAAGTGGTACATGCTAGGAAAGTGAGATTACTGCCCAGGTGTCTTTCTGTGAGAGAAGTGGTACAAGCCAGGAAATTGAGATTACTGCCCAGGTGTCTTACTGTGAGAGAAGTGGTACATGCCATGAAAGTGAGATTACTTCCCATGTGTCTTAATATGAGAGATGAGGTGCATGCCAGGAAAGTGAGATTACTTCCCATGTATCTTACCGTGAGAGAAGTGGTACATGCCAGGAAAGTAAGATTATTCCCCAGGTATGATGACATTGATGATGAACATTTAGGTATCTTTGAACACCCAGTCAGTAAGAGGTTGTTTAGGTTCAATGTAACTGCTACTTGTGTTACCACCCACATGGTTTACCTCGCTACCTGTGTATTATGCAACTCTTTCAATGTGGGTAAAACCACGCGTAAACTTAAAGATAGGATCACAGAACACAAGTCTGAAATCCGAAGATGTGTTGACACCAATGCTTTATATAAACACAGGCTATGTTTTGGTGGTCAGCATGTATTTAAATTTAAAGCTATAGACCATGTTTCACCCTCACCCAGAGGTGGTGATATCAATAACAAATTAGAAATTAAAGAATATAACTGGATAATTAAATTGATGGGTGACTCACCCCCTGGTTTGAATAGTACTGTCAGCCTTAAACCTATTTTGGTTAGAATGAGTAGATCTAGATTATGAGATTTTCTCTTTATGTATATGATTGTACATTTTATTTTTAGGTATAAAAGTATGCTGTTTTAAAAATATACATTCTTGCTTTTTTTAAATGTTTTTTGTTTTCATATATGCATTATGCTGTTGCATTTTTTAGCTTTGCATATTTATTTGTTTTTACATGTTTTGTTTTAATGGTTGAGTCATGTGACTTCTTGGCTGCTGGTCATATGACTTTTTTAGACCTATATATACTCTGCATTTGCATTTGTATTTTCAGTATTGATAAAGGATTTTATCCGAAAGCTTTGCTCTTCACATTAAAGTGCTTTTTCTACTGAGAACGTTGTTTGTCTTGCTGGACCTCTTGGCACTTGTGTTTAGAGAAGTGGTACATGCCAGGAAAGTAAGATTACTCCCCAGATGTTTTACTGTGAGAGAAGTGGTACATGCCAGGAAAGTAAGATTACTCCCCAGGTGTTTTACTGTGAGAGAAGTCGTACATTCCATGAAAGTGAGATTACTGTCCAGGTGTCTTACTGTGAGAGAAGTGGTACAGGCCAGGAAGGTGAGATTACTGTCCAGGTGTCTTACTGTGAGAGAAGAGGTACATGCCAGGAAAGTGAGATTACTGCCCAGGTGTCTTAATGAGGGAGAAGTGGTACATGCCAGGAAAGTGAGATTACTGGCTAGGTGTCTTACTGTGAGAGAAGTGGTACATGCCAGGAAAGTGAGATTACTGCCCAGGTGTCTTACTGTGAGAGAAGTGGTACAAGCCAGGAAAGTTAGAATTCTGCCCAGGTGTCTTACTGTGAGAGAAGTGATACATGCCAGGGAAGTGAGATTACTGCCCAGGTGTCTTACTGTGAGAGAAGTGGTACAAGCCAAGAAAGTGAGATTACTGCCCAGGTGTCTTACTGTGAGAGAAGTGGTACATGCCAGGAAAGTGAGATTACTGCCCAGGTGTCTTTCTGTGGGAGAAGTGGTACAAGCCAGGAAATTGAGATTACTGCCCAGGTGTCTTACTGTGAGAGAAGTGGTACATGCCAGGAAAGTGAGATTACTGCCCAGGTGTCTTTCTGTGAGAGAAGTGGTACATGCCATGAAAGTGAGATTACTGCCCAGGTGTCTTAATGTGAGAGAAGTGGTACATGCCAGGAAAATGAGATTACTGCCCAGGTGTTTTTCTGTGAGAGAAGTGGTACATGCCATGAAAGTGAGATTACTTCCCATGTGTCTTAATATGACAGAAGAGGTGCATGCCAGGAAAGTGAGATTACTTCCCAGGTATCTTACTGTGAGAGAAATGGTACATGCCAGGAAAGTAAGATTACTCCCCAGGTGTTTTACTGTGAGAGAAGTCGTACAATCCATGAAGTGAGATTACTGTCCAGGTGTCTTACTGTGAGAGAAGTGGTACAGGCCAGGAAAGTGAGATTACTGCCCAGGTGTCTCACTGTGAGAGAAGTGGTACATGCCAGGAAAGTGAGATTACTGCCCAGGTGTCTTAATGTGAGAGAAGTGGTACATGCCAGGAAAGTGAGATTACTGGCTAGGTGTCTTACTGTTAGAGAAGTGGTACATGCCAGTAAAGTGAGATTACTGCCCAGGTGTCTTACTGTGAGAGAAGTGGTACAAGCCAGGAAAGTGAGATTACTGCCCAGGTGTCTTACTGTGAGAGAAGTGATACATGCCAAGAAAGTGAGATTACTGCCCAGGTGTCTTACTGTGAGAGAAGTGGTACAAGCCAGGAAAGTGAGATTACTGCCCAGGTGTCTTACTGTGAGAGAAGTGGTACATGCCAGGAAAGTGAGATTTCTACCCAGGTGTTTTACTTTGAGAGAAGTGGTACATGCCAGGAAAGTGAGATTACTGCCCAGGTGTCTTTCTGTGGGAGAAGTGGTACAAACCAGGAAATTGAGATTATTGCCCAGGTGTCTTACTGTGAAAGAAGTGGTACATGCCAGGAAAGTGAGATTACTGCCCAGGTGTCTTTCTGTGAGAGAAGTTGTACATGCCATGAAAGTGAGATTACTGCCCAGGCGTCTTAATGTGAGAGAAGTGGTACATGCCAGGAAAGTGAGATTACTGCCCAGGTGTCTTTCTGTGAGAGAAGTGGTACATGTCAAGAAAGTGAGGTTACTTCCCATGTGTCCTAATGTGAGAGAAGTGGTACATGCCAGGAAAGTGAGATTACTGCCCAGGTGTCTTACTGTGAGAGAAGTGGTACATGCCAGTAAAGTGAGATTACTGCCCAGGTGTCTTTCTGTGAGAGAAGTGGTACATGCCATTAAAGTGAGATTACTGCCCAGGTGTCTTACTGTGAGAGAAGTGGTACATGTCAGGAAAGTGAGATTACTGCCCAGGTGTCTTTCTGTGAGAGAAGTGGTACATGCCATGAAAGTGAGATTACTTCCCAGGTGTCTTAATGTGAGAGAAGTGGTACATGCCAGGAAAGTGAGATTACTGCCCAGGTGTCTTACTGTGAGGGAAGTGGTATATGCCATGAAAGTGAGATTACTGCCCAGGTGTCTTTCTGTGACAGAAGTGGTACATGCCATGAAAGTGAGATTACTGTCCAGGTGCCTTACTGTGAGAGAAGTGGTACATGCTAGGAAAGTGAGATTACTGCCCAGGTGTCTTTCTGTGAGAGAAGTGGTACAAGCCAGGAAATTGAGATTACTGCCCAGATGTCTTACTGTGAGAGAAGTGGTACATGCCAGGAAAGTAAGATTACTCCCCAGGTGTTTTACTGTGAGAGAAGTCGTACATGCTATGAAAGTGAGATTACTTCCCAGGTGTCTTACTGTGAGAGAAGTGGTACATGCCAGGAAAGTGAGATTACTGCCCTGGTGTCTTTCTGTGAGATAAGTGGTAGATGCCATGAAAGTGAGATTACTTCCCAGGTGTCTTAATGTGAGAGAAGTGGTACATGCCAGGAAAGTGAGATTACTGCCCAGGTGTCTTACTGTGAGAGAAGTGGTACAAGCCAAGAAAGTGAAATTACTGCCCAGGTGTCTTACTGTGAGAGAAGTGGTACATGCCAGGAAAGTGAGATTACTACCCAGGTGTCTTACTTTGAGAGAAGTGGTACATGCCAGGAAAGTGAGATTACTGCCCAGGTGTCTTTCTGTGGGAGAAGTGGTACAAGCCAGGAAATTGAGATTACTGCCCAGGTGTCTTACTGTGAGAGAAGTGGTACATGCCAGGAAAGTGAGATTACTGCCCAGGTGTCTTTCTGTGAGAGAAGTGGTACATGCCATGAAAGTGAGATTACTGCCCAGGTGTCTTAATGTGAGAGAAGTGGTACATGCCAGGAAAATGAGATTACTGCCCAGGTGTTTTTCTGTGAGAGAAGTGGTACATGCCATGAAAGTGAGATTACTTCCCATGTGTCTTAATATAAGAGAAGAGGTGCATGCCTGGAAAGTGAGATTACTTCCCAGGTATCTTACTGTGAGAGAAATGGTACATGCCAGGAAAGTAAGATTACTCCCCAGGTGTTTTACTGTGAGAGAAGTCGTACAGTCCATGAAGTGAGATTACTGTCCAGGTGTCTTACTGTGAGAGAAGTGGTACAGGCCAGGAAAGTGAGATTACTGCCCAGGTGTCTCACTGTGAGAGAAGTGGTACATGCCAGGAAAGTGAGATTACTGCTCAGGTGTCTTAATGTGAGAGAAGTGGTACGTGCCAGGAAAGTGAGATTACTGGCTAGGTGTCTTACTGTTAGAGAAGTGGTACATGCCAGTAAAGTGAGATTACTGCCCAGGTGTCTTACTGTGAGAGAAGTGGTACAAGCCAGGAAAGTGAGATTACTGCCCAGGTGTCTTACTGTGAGAGAAGTGATACATGCCAGGAAAGTGAGATTACTGCCCAGGTGTCTTACTGTGAGAGAAGTGGTACAAGCCAGGAAAGTGAGATTACTGCCCAGGTGTCTTACTGTGAGAGAAGTGGTACATGCCAGGAAAGTGAGATTTCTACCCAGGTGTCTTACTTTGAGAGAAGTGGTACATGCCAGGAAAGTGAGATTACTGCCCAGGTGTCTTTCTGTGGGAGAAGTGGTACAAACCAGGAAATTGAGATTATTGCCCATGTGTCTTACTGTGAAAGAAGTGGTACATGCCAGGAAAGTGAGATTACTGCCCAGGTGTCTTTCTGTGAGAGAAGTTGTACATGCCATGAAAGTGAGATTACTGCCCAGGCGTCTTAATGTGAGAGAAGTGGTACATGCCAGGAAAGTGAGATTACTGCCCAGGTGTCTTTCTGTGAGAGAAGTGGTACATGTCAAGAAAGTGAGGTTACTTCCCATGTGTCCTAATGTGAGAGAAGTGGTACATGCCAGGAAAGTGAGATTACTGCCCAGGTGTCTTACTATGAGAGAAGTGGTACATGCCAGTAAAGTGAGATTACTGCCCAGGTGTCTTTCTGTGAGAGAAGTGGTACATGCCATTAAAGTGAGATTACTGCCCAGGTGTCTTACTGTGAGAGAAGTGGTACATGTCAGGAAAGTGAGATTACTGCCCAGGTGTCTTTCTGTGAGAGAAGTGGTACATGCCATGAAAGTGAGATTACTTCCCAGGTGTCTTAATGTGAGAGAAGTGGTACATGCCAGGAAAGTGAGATTACTGCCCAGGTGTCTTACTGTGAGGGAAGTGGTATATGCCATGAAAGTGAGATTACTGCCCAGGTGTCTTTCTGTGACAGAAGTGGTACATGCCATGAAAGTGAGATTACTGTCCAGGTGCCTTACTGTGAGAGAAGTGGTACATGCTAGGAAAGTGAGATTACTGCCCAGGTGTCTTTCTGTGAGAGAAGTGGTACAAGCCAGGAAATTGAGATTACTGCCCAGATGTCTTACTGTGAGAGAAGTGGTACATGCCAGGAAAGTAAGATTACTCCCCAGGTGTTTTACTGTGAGAGAAGTCGTACATGCTATGAAAGTGAGATTATTTCCCAGGTGTCTTACTGTGAGAGAAGTGGTACATGCCAGGAAAGTGAGATTACTGCCCTGGTGTCTTTCTGTGAGATAAGTGGTACATGCCATGAAAGTGAGATTACTTCCCAGGTGTCTTAATGTGAGAGAAGTGGTACATGCCAGGAAAGTGAGATTTCTGCCCAGGTGTCTTACTGTGAGAGAAGTGGTGCATGCCAGGAAAGTAAGATTACTCCCCAGATGTTTTACTGTGAGAGAAGTTGTGCATGCCATGAAAGTGAGATTACTGCCCAGGTGTCTTACTGTGAGTGAAGTGGTACATGCCAGGAAAGTGAGATTACTGCCCAGGTGTCATTCTGTGGGAGAAGTGGTACAAGCCAGGAAATTTAGATTACTGCCCAGGTGTCTTACTGCGAGATAAGTGGTACATGCCAGGAAAGTGAGACTACTGCCCAGGTGTCTTTCTGTGAGACAAGTGTTACATGCCATGAAAGTGAGATTACTGCCCAGGTGTCTTACTGTGAGAGAAGTGGTACATGTCAGGAAAGTGAGATTACTGCCCAGGTGTCTTTCTGTGAGAGATGTGGTACATGCCATTTAAGTGAGATTACTTCCCATGTGTCTTAATGTGAGAGAAGTGGTACATGCCAGGAAAGTGAGATTACTGCCCAGGTGTCTTTCTGTGAGAGAAGTGGTACATGCCATGAAAGTGAGATTACTTCCCAGGTGTCTTAATGTGAGAGAAGTGGTACATGCCAGGAAAGTGAGATTTCTGCCCAGGTGTCTTTCTGTGAGAGAAGTGGTACATGCCAGGAAAGTAAGATTACTCTCCAGGTGTTTTACTGTGAGAGAAGTCGTACATGCCATGAAAGTGAGATTACTGCCCAGGTGTCTTACTGTGAGAGAAGTGGTACTTGCCAAGAAAGTGAGATTACTGCCCAGGTGTCTTACTGTGAGAGACGTGGTACATGCAATGAAAGTGAGATTACTGCCTTCAATCATTCTGAGGATCCCAGATTCAATCACCAGAAAGATTGGATCTTGTTTGGTCATTACCCAGAAAGAATTGATCCTGTCTGGCTTTTGGTAGCTATGACAATGATTTCAAAAATAAATGCATTGGCATAAGTTATGTACTAGGTCTCAAGATTTGAGTAACATCCCCTTCAGGTATTGGGACAAAAAATATTGTACACTATTTGAAGTTTATTATCCTGATAAACAAATTATGAAACTGTTGCATGGATTGGTACAAACCAGAAACTATTTAAACTCCTCAATCCCATTGTGAAAGTGATAGGTTACTCAGAAGCCACCCCATTCTCTTAAGAAAACAAGCCCATCTTAATATACACTGTATAGGTCTGTATATTAAAATGATGATTAATAATGCTTCCCTTTACATGTTTACATCTTTTCTACACTAACTAGGCTTACAACTCTAACATGCATTTAATTTTAGCTGATGATAGCAACAAATTTAGCCCCTTACCATTCCTAAGCTTCTCTCCCTGACCCTGTCAATGATCTCCACAGTTAGACATAAAATTTATCATTATCATTAGCGACCTTTTCACATTTTTAATGTTATATCAGGGTTGTAGTCTCAGCTGTTGTCATCTCCCTTGGTTCAGAATGAATCTGCTACCTTCTTTGACAGTCGTGTTTGAGTATTACGTTTCCCGTCATGCAATCTAATCATCTCTTGGCTTAACAGCTTCATTTTGTCTTGCTTTCTTCCTGTTTTTCCCAGCTCCTCTTTTCTAAATTGTCTTTGACTTTTCATCATGTGACCTAACCAGCATAATCTGTTCTCATTAACGTTCTTTGCAAGTGGGGCTACTTGGCTTGTGCTCACATGTCGTCATTTGCCTCAGTGTGCATCCTATTAGCCTCTTCATCACACCATGCTTCCTCAGCCACTCTGCCTGCAATGCTCAGTTTTTTGTGCCATGCAGATGCACTGATCACACTACTGTTTTTCACACCTTACCTTTCAGTTTCTTTGGAATTTTTCTGTTATACACAACACCTGTCATATTAACGGTAGTTGGTCGTATCACCTTTGACCTCCTCATTCAGACATCCTTTTTCATTAACCACATCTCACAGATACGTGATACTGTTAACATGTTGATTTAGTTCCATTTTTTAACAATGTTCAGCTTCATCTGATTTTCCTCATTTGATGTCATGTCCTCTATCTTGTCTGTTCTCAGTTTCATCCCATCTGGCTTCAGTTTTGTATTCTGCTCCCCAATCTTTTGTTAAAGTTCTTTTTCAGTATCTGTTTGTCGTGCCATATCATCAGCATACAGCAGATTTGTTGATCTGTCCTCTCTGACCTTTTGCTGATGTAGTCCATTACCAGCATGAACAGGCAAGAACTCAGATATAAACCCTGATAATGCACACCCTCTCCCACTGGGAACATGTCTGTGAATCCAAGTACTGTCTGTGTTTGTGCCATTGTGTCATTGTATATAGCCTGCACTAATTCTAGCATTTTTTCATGGACATAAAAAAATTGCAGGACTATACAAATCAACTTTCTTGGAACATTGCCATATGTCTTGTCTAAGTACTGAATGCACATCTGAACTTCTACATCATCTCCAACTTCTTCTCTGCTATCTGTCTCACTGCAAGCATTAGGTCTGCTGTAATACATCCTGATCTGAAAACAAGCTGCTTGTCTCCATTGTTACTTTCTACTGCTATGTGTATTTATCAATCACAGCCTCAGCCAATTCCATGTAGTGCCCACATTCACATCTGTACTGCCCAAAGTTGTGTATGACCCATTTGTTCTTGTATACTGAGAACAGAATCTTTATTCTCCAATACTCTGGGATAGAATGTTTATTATCCAGTAATCTGGGATAGAATGTTTATTATCCAGTAATCTGGGATAGAATGTTTATTATCCAGTAATCTGGGATAGAATGTTTATTAACCAGTTATGTGGGTTATGCTTTCATTGCTTAGAGTTATAAGTACCCTCAAGAGCCATTTACCCCCTAATGTGTCCAATATATATATATATATATATATATATATATATATATATATATATATATATATATATATAAGCACTTATATCACATCTGTTGTGACTTTATCTGAGCCTCCTGCATTCTCTGACTTAATTCTTCTTATGTGCTTTGTACTTTTACAGTGTGTTTTTTTTCCTCTTTTATTGTGAACTGTGAATGGGGCAGTGCAGTTGCTATGAACTTTTTTGTACTCAGATGCATCTTGAATTGCCCCTTCCATCCTTTCTGATGTCCTCTAGTCTGGTGAAAAGTTTGTCACACCCCAAAATACACAGTTGTCAGTATATGATCTCACAAACTAGAACTACCTGCTATATACAATAAAGAATAAGGTGACGCAGCATGAATTCCTGACTGAATCAGCCACTGACACACTGTTATACAGCATGCAGAAAATGGTCCAGCTGAATACCTTGTCTCTGAACCAGTATAACAGCAAATGCATTACCCAGAACTGTACCCTTAGATGGCTCTTTATTAGCAAGACAAGAGCAAAGTGGAAAATCATAGCTTTGCATGCTGTGTTTTGTAACAGTCTGTTCCCGGAAGCTTATTTTCTTGGTGTTTGCTTATTAAGTATGTAATCTAGAAACTGCCTTACATTCAAATATGGCACAAGGGCTCTGAAATGGCTATTGAAAATAAACATGCTGAGAGACATGGTCATACAATTATTTAAGTATGATTCACAGAACAGACATACATTTGATTTCACAAGTGCATACCATTGCGAAACTAAACAGGCAGCATTTAATGTTAAACACATCAGATATGCAGTATCCCAAAACTGTCTACTTGCAAAGTGTTTGCATGATTTTCTGAAACCTGTTATTTAAATATAGGCATAATTGTGGCCAGTGTGTAATATTAGCATGCTAAACTGTCAGTCCTAAGAGGAAACATTCAACTACTTTCATTAGATGGAAATTGAAAATGTGAGCACTAAATTGAAAAAAGGAGTATATCAGTAATGCACTATCCTACAGTCAGTTATATAGTCCCATATCTTTGCTCCTTTTATAGTCTCAGCTGCACTATGAAACAGAATTTCTAAGTGTTAAATGCAATGAACAACAGCTCCTGGGCAGTTTGATGATCACAAGTTCTTAGAATACACCAAAACAGCAGGGGATAAAAAAACTAGCAGATGATCTTTTTGTTTTGTTGGGGACACAACACCAACCCTTCCATGCAGTCAGCAAGGCACTCTATGACAATTATATAAATATATTTAGGTCTGGAGTCAATATTATTATCTCATTTTTATACAGACATCTTCTTGAGAGTTTTGATCAAGTGACCTAATCAATTGAAGAGTCAGGCAAGCTTCATGAATATGAAGAGAAGGCAAATGCATAGTTGCTATTGAAATAAGAGAAACCTTAGGTGTCCTTAGGTAACATTTTACTCATTATTGTATGCATATCTCTCAACTGCCATATTTCTAGAGAATGTCCATATTTTTGCCCTATATTTTTGGTCTGCTCCTCATAACAAATTTGTGTTTTTCTGGAAAACCACTATGGACTAACGTCACTAAATAATTACATACATTTGAGTTTCAGACTTCAAATCATTCAGAAAATGCAAACCAACACAAATCTTGTTATTCTAGTAACTTTCGTTTATATTATTTATATTTAAAACTGTCCCTATTGTGTGGCCTTTGTGCCCCCATTATTTTTGTCCAGATTTCTTGTGCTAAGAGGTTGAGGGGTATGATTGTGTGATCCATGAAAAGTGTGCACCACAAATGCAGACCCATTCCTTTCTGCACTTCATGAGGACTTCGACTAACAACAGTCCATTAAAACATTTATTGTTTCCTTGAACAGTAAGGATGTGGTGAGGCAAGGTTTACAAATAAATACGCAGCTAGTACAGGAAGAACTGTTGTTCTGTAGTAACAGTTTTCATGGGCAGCTAGACAGTGAACAAAATTGCCTTGCGGTTTACCATAGAGAAAGACAGACAAAAAAAGCACACATCCATGTAAATGTCACATAATTTGATGACACATTATTAATTCTAATTTCCAGAGGAAGCATTTTGCATTGCTATATATACATTAGTTAGGATGGATCTGCTTTGAAATTGTATTCTAGTGTTTGGGTAACAGCCACCCCTCTACAACTCAAGAAATGAAGCATCCCGACTTCAACAATAACTTGACAGCAACTTGTTTTTAGACATACACAGACATTCCCACAGCTATGCAATATACTTAAACAAAGACTTTACAATATATAGTGAAGAACAAGAGAGTAAAATCATTCTGTACTCCAGATGCACAGGATTGTAGCTCTATAAAGTACAGACAAAAAGATCAGGAAAATGTGATTGTTTTCCACATAATTATATGTGATACAAAATGTGTAAATGTGTAACACATAAAGAAAGAAAGAAAGAAAGAATTCACAATGCTACTCTACTCAGGTTACTCAGATGAAAAAAAATACTCCTAAGGTTTACGTTATCTGACAAGAATGATTTTGTCTATTCATATAGTGTCCAGAGCATATGTAATAAACTTTAAACAAAAACTTTGTTTTAGATGCGTTTAGGTCCCTATTTCTGAAATCCCTGAGTAGTTGTCCAACAGTAGACTATGCCCCATGAGGATTGAGTAGTCTTGATAAGCTTGTATTCATTGGATTGTTTTTTGCGACTGTCCTGTGCTATAGCAAAAAACAGCAGGCCAGGCTGAATGTTAGATATAATTGATCTCTTAACTCTCCCTATTTTGGAAGAGTTTTCCTATTTTCAAGCCTGCTTTACCCCTGCATAGAATGTCTGTATTTTTGGAGTGATGTCCCTATTTTCAGGCATGATTTACCTCTTTGCACAATTTTCTCAATCTCCTTCATCACATATGATTTTTGAAGCTGCGATATGCACAGAATACCAGACTACATGAACAAAATATTACAGGAAAAAATAATTGAAAGAAAAAGGACACACATCTTACATGTCCCATTTTCTTAACAATTTTGCAATACAATTCATTAAGGGCTACTGTCTCTTTGATAATCTGCTTATTTTTTCATCACTTTTGTAACACTCTGTTTTTAAATGTGTTTCTGAGAAGTGTTCTCCCCGCATTCTTACAGGAAGCGGGAAGATTTATATGCTGTTTGGTATTCATTTTTATGCTAATTGTTTAATGTTATGCTAATTAGATGTCTACATTTTAGCTAGATGCCCCTACTTTTCAAGAGCCTCTGTTCCTATTTTTAATATCTGCAGGTTGAGGTGTATGCCTCCCACTTCCATGCAGTGTTGCTGGCAGTGGTATGGTAAGAAAAATTCAGTAATTAGGTGGACTCCCATTTGTAGCTGTTTGACAACAAAGCACCCCCAGAGCCATGGTTATATACTGAACAATTTTTGAAAAACTGTTCACAGCTCAGGTGATAAACCATTTAATACTTATACATATATCTTTTACCACAGTTATATTTAAAGGAACAAAATGACAGCATTAAACAGTTTATTTGAAATAAAGCAAAAAGAAAATCGCCTGATAACTCAGGTGTGACTTCTAGAGGAATACATTGCTTAATCTTTCATGCATCCTCAAGGCAGTTCTTTAGGTGGTGGACAGCTTCTATGAAATGTAATTTTATTCTTAAGAGTTCCAGCCAACATTTTAAAACAAGAAACAAAAAGCATATAAATTCAGTCCAAAATAGCACCGTCCTGCACTATTCACATTAGTGTGCCTCTCCAGAACCAGATCCAATACTGTTACAACAGCCAGTCCATCTCCTGCTGACACTGCAGTTTGGTCATTGTCACAAAGTATGGGTACATGTTGCTGTTTAGCTTTTTAAACCTGGTCACTTGCTGGATGCATTGGGTTGCTGAAGTGTAATAAACACCTATTTCTGTAACAGCGTAGTCAACTTTAAGTGATACACGTTGATTTATTATTACACTGTTGTGATTGACTGACGAGTACTTCAGGGGTGTGCTCCCCCTCCCTTTAAATGTTAAAACCTTCTGCATGGAGTGTTTCCATTGATACTCATAAGTATTTTAACAGGGCTGGTGCAATACCTGCTTTGCAAGTATTTACACTGACTACTCCAGAAAGTGGGGTGCACTACGTTTCTTCTTCTTCTTTCTTCTTTCAGCTTTCCCCAGTTAGGGGTCACCACAGCAGATCAACTGTCTGCTCATGATTGGCAGTGGAGGTTTATGGTGTCGAGTTGCCAGCTCAGTGCCCGACCTTGCACAAAAGGCACACACACACACACACACACACGCACTCACTTTTAGGGCCAATTTAGAGTGTCCAATCCACCTACAGCATGTCTTTGGGATGTGGGAGGAAACCAGAGCACCTGGAGGAAACCCACATGACCACAGGGAGGACATGCAGACTCTGCAAAGAAGGCTCCCCAGCCAAGGATCAAACTGGAGAATCTCTTGCTGTGAGGTGGCAAAGCTAATCACTGCACCACCGCAGCCAACCCGGGGTGCACCATGCTATAACCAGAAAAGGAATTGCTATTTATATATCAGTGTAGAGTGCTATAATAATGGATCACTACTAGAACTTTTAAGTGCTGATATTGCAGGTTTTGACATTTAGAAAAATAAACTGTGAATCCAGTGGAAAGCGGAAAACCGTTGTACTATTCACTGGCTATATCTTTAAAGAGTTGTTTTCAAGATGGTTTTGCACCCTATTCCCCTACACTGAAAGGCTGTGCCTCCACAGGTCCCTATCAGCTCAGTGAAAAATCAATTTAGCAAGCTGCCTTTTCAGTGCACTTACATCGAACTTGCCATTCGTCGAACTCTTCATACTGAGATTGTGGTACAGTAAGGATTGGGAAATTTGCCTTTCTACACTGCAGTGCAGTCTCGTAGTTGGTATTTATAATTAGTGGGGGGGGGGTGCAACCCCCCCCCCACATGAGTAGAATTCGATGAACTGCATTTCCGATGAAAGTCGTTCATTGATGTGTCACTTTGATGAAGTGATATAGACCCGCCTCCACACCCATGTTACCAGTATAGTAACTCCAAGGACACAGTACCTCAGAGTTGATGTAATACTTCAAGACAGCATAACTTTTGACTTAGTATGTATTCTCTCACAGTAGCACTCATAGTTCCATCAGCAGCCATGAGAGATATGGTAACTGAATCATAAATAGGATTTAATAGGTTTGGAAGCAAAATGGTTGTGGGACCTTATAGTGAGAGAGTGACTTACAAAGTTACAGGGCATTTATATACCAGATTTAGTTAACCTAAAGTCAAGAGATGGGTAGGTGCTTAACAAGAACCAGAAATATGTTGATTTAAGGTGGGTATTGGGATAAATGATAACATACAGTCATTTTAAGAAAAAGGTGCATATTATTTGGGTATGTGGGTTTGAAGATCAGTTGGCAAAACCAATAAGGGTGCATGCCTGGATTATACAATGTCATATAAATCAGCCAGTTAAACCAGCATTTGGAGATATTCTTACTAAATGATGAAATGTTAATTAAAATGTGATTTTGTTGATGTGTCTACAGTAGCATGTATTTTTGTTTGTATCTAATAGCTAGTTTGTATGTTGCTGACAAGGATGTCCAAGATGGCAAAGCTAATTTTCAGCGGAGTCTGGGAAGAACGTTTCTAAAAAGCATTAATAGTATTGGTTATGGCTCCATTACATGTCCTTGTACTCTAAGCACTGACAAAAAACTGGATGAGTCAAATTGTTCAAAACATACACAGAAAAAAACTGCAAATTACTTCTCTGGGAACTTTTTTCAGTGGGTCAAGGCCCCTCACAACAATTCCCCATTAGAATATTTTGTCCTCATGTCCTCTTTACTCATATATAGACACAGCATAGCTACACACCTGGGGGGCAAAGAGAAACTGCTGTTAGAAGTAAAAAAATGGCACATACAACCATAGTCATAGACAGCAGTCAGTTCATATAAAACCATTCCAAGATTTGTATTCGGAGGGAGCTAGCATTAAAGAGATTGGATTCTAGGAATTACTATTTGTCAAATGCTAGATCTCTCAGCAGTAATACAATGATGATGATGGTAATTATTAAAATTATTATTACATGCAAACAAACAATATTATATAATTTTTAATGCTAGTGTATGCATGTATGGTTTGTATGACTCATAGCCAAGCATTTTTAGTGGGGTAGAGGTACTGTAAAACATAGTATCAGAACACATGATAGCATAAAATCACAGCTGATATAATTAGAAAATGGACTTGTCATATAATATCCACTGAATAACATACATAATCAGCTAGCTGGCAATATACACACACTGCTGAATCATTTCTGTGTGACAAGGTGAAATAAACTACATTACTGACATCTCTTTTATTTCCAATTGTTCATTGGACATAGGTTTCATAGGTTAGTACTAGGCTAACTGCCCTTGCGAGCCATTCTTTAAGCCTAGCCAATTATCCCTTGTGAGACTCAAACCCTGCACCTTGTGTTTGTAAGGCAAACACCTTAACCATTAGGCCATATCCTGCGACAGAAGTTTGGAATTTCTGAGCAATCTTTGCCATGTAGTATCAGTAGGCACTGCCATAATGAAACAGGTTTCTGTAACTTTTCATGTAGATTTTCTTAGGCCTCCTACAACATTTGTTTTAATACTACATTTCCAGCAGAAGCCAGTTACTGTAGGTTGAAAGAATGACATTCTAATTTATATTCATAAAAGGGAAGTTGTTAGAAAGTGGTGTTAACTGCTGCAATGCCCAACATTCTTTTGAAATGTGTATCATAATTAATGGAAAAGATCAATGTTAATCACTTGAGACTTTTAATTCTATGACTGTTAGCATTTAGCACTGCTTTACATGGGTAGAGGTTTTACTTCTGTAGTTGCCGGCTATGTGGGATTGTTTAGTCAAACCTGGACACAGCAGACTTGGACTCTTTATAATGTAATCTTCAGATACCAATATTCTCAATTATGTTGCTGCATCCTTATTTGGTGAATATCTCACAAAAGAATGAACCTAGTCTTCATTGCTGGGTAGTTGTTTAATACTCAAGAGAAGTGTGCAGGTCTGACTAGGTTGTGATTTACTACATAATTAAATTACTGTGACTTACTGATTGGCTCAGTACTGGGAAAGTTTCTTTAATGGTTCTACTTGTAATCTTCGGGGGAATAACAAACAGTGCATTAAGTATGCAGTTAATATAATGCAGTAAGTGACTGGAAATTATAAAATTGTTATTAAGCTTTTACAGAATTCCCTTAGGCTTGTAGATGTCTTGGCAGTTCAGACTTAATAGACATCAAACATCGAGAAATACTTTTTTTTTCAGGCATGAGCTTCCTATTCAATATTTTCTTAGTAGCAGGCCTTTACATGTTCATACCTCTCAAATGTCCAGATTTTTCTCAGAATGTCCAGTTTTCATCTCATACATTTGGTCTGTTCCCCATAAATGTTAGTTTTTTTGAAAATCACTCATGGTTGAACTTACTAAATAATGACAATCATTTGAATTTCAAACTTCATGTCCTGCAGAAAATGCACATTAATACAAATCCTGGTATTCTACCAACTTTCAGAGTTTATAGGAGCAATATTTAAAATCTGTCCCTATTTTGGGGGATTTGTCCCTGCATTTTTTAGGCTTTGTCCAGATTTCTTATGTTAAGAGGTTGAGCGGCACATATATGTTCAGTATAGCTTCAGCCTTTCTCAAACTACAGGACCACAGGTTTGCTTTTAAACCTATATGGACCCATTTTTAGAGGCTGAGGTGATGATTTATTGCTTATTTCAATTTTAATCCTGTTTTGAAATACCCTGCATTGATTTAGCTCCCTCCCCAAAAATATATATACTACAAACAGATCCGAGAGGATACAGATCAGATTTACTAAATTAATTCATATTATAAGCAATATAAGTTAAACATATTAAAATGCACTGCTTATGTTAGCGAAAGGTGTATTCAGGCTGAATATGATGCAGATTTTCATATCATTAAAGGATCTGTTCTAATTTAAACAACCCAAGTCAGGGAGTCCCCTTGTGAAACAAACAGTCCTGTACTATAAAAATATAAAGGGGAAAATAATCCATCTTCATTTAATTAGAGAGTAGTGGGAAGATAGAATTAACACCGCCAAAGCAATAGGAGCACAGAAGGTTTAATTTCCTTAAGAAGTGATTGGATGATATCTATATAAACCTAGAGTAAAGAGTTTCATAACGGTGGACAACATTCATATTATGCCTTGCCCATAAAGGATCTAAAATCAACATACTCTTTTACTGAGCCTTTCTCATTAAGAAAATGCATGAACATTTGTAATTACTGCCCAGAAAACAGCATGAAGGTTGGAATATATAATGCTAGAGGAGAGCAGCACTAAGGTTTCCTAGTAGACAACCTTACTCGAACACTAGGCTAACGGAATATGGTCTTTGTACAAACAGGACTTCACAGAGTATGATGTCATTAAGTCTGTTAGATCACAAATAGGAAGAATATTACAACTTTATTTTGACCAGGTTACAAACCGATTCATAACAGTTGTGACAAAGATTTGTTGTGCACTTCCTTTCATTGCGGGTTACTGGTCAAGAGAAGGAAATCAAGGAAATGAATATATCGGGGATAAAAGTGACCAGAATAGTGCAGATTGTATAAATGGACTACAGTGAGGATTTGTGTAATAATATACTCTTTTCATAGTATTCATAAGTAACAATAAGGAAGGTTATATCAACAGACGACAAACTGACTGCTTGAGCAAAGAGTGATGCTAGGAATTGGTGCAACGCTGAGCTAATGCCTATGCCCTGAAACTGAATATTATGAAATTGTTATACACAGAATGAGAGACTTCAGCTGGCATTTGATAGCAGGGTTCATAGTGACTGTTATAATACATTATATTTATCAGTGAGTCATTAATTGCCATATCAAATCTAACAATTAGGCTAATGTGGGAGATACAAGAAAAACGACTGCAGAAACACTGGCTACGGATAAGTTTTGATGTAGACCAGACTGTCGCACCCGATCTGGGTTACTCCTTCTTTGGTTCTAGAGTGCTCATTTAACAAGAACAACATTCAGGACTGTAAAGTCAGATGTGAACAAAGGGAAGGCTAAGAAAACCCTGATCTCATCTTTGGACTCCTGAATTCAGTAGATGTGGCTTTGTATATGGAATCAATGCCAGACAAAAGTAGTGAGATTAGATCCCTTCCTGCAGGTAAGGTCACTGCAGTAATTAAACAGCTTTGTAGTAGCAAGGTTGCAAGGCTGGATGAAATATAGCAAGAAATTATGAAAGTACTGGATATTGTTGGAAAGCTAGAGCTTATACACCATTCCTTCTGAATTGGAAAACAGGGACTGCTGTCTCCATTTTCAAAAAGATGATGTAATGTAATTATAGAGGGATAACATTTCTCATCCTCCATGGTAAAATGTTAAGGAGGGCATTGGAAAGATGATTCCCTTTGATACTGGAACCTCTAATTAAGAAGGATTAATGCAGATATTGTACTGGACATGAAACAGTGTTTCATCATGTATAGATATTGGCTGGGTCCATTGGAATTTGTGAGTCCTGTATGGCATATGATGAAATAACTTCAAATATCTTCCTGGAGGTACTGTAACTCCATGGTGTCCCAGGATCACTACTCCTGAATGCCATTTGTTTCCTGTTTTGCAAGATTATAGTTTATGTACAAAGTCTTAGTGTTCATTCAGATGCTTTCAAGATGAGCATAGGGATCTACCAAATGAGTGCCTTGTCTCATCTTCTTTTTCTAATTTTCTTTGAACAGGATATGAAGGGCCATAAAAAGTCTAGAGAGTGTCCAGCTTTGTTAAGTAAGGATTGCATTTCTTGTTTGTGAGTGATGTTGTTCACTTGGACTCAAATGACCATTATCTCTAGCATGCATTTGAGTGGTTCACTGCTGAGAGTGAAGCAGCTGGCATGATAATCATCACTTCTTAATCAGAGTTCAAGTTATCTCATGGGAAAAGATGAAGTGCTTTTCAACAGGTGAAGGAGGAGCACCTACCTCAAGTGACAGAGATTAAACATCTTGACAGCAGAGATAATGGGGAATTTGTCAAGTGGATAGTTCCAGCTGTACAATACTGCAGGTGTTGTCCCAGACACTGATGTTGAAACAGGAGCCAAGTTCTAGGACAGAAATTTCAGTTTACCAGGTGGTCTTTCTACTTATACACAGCTAAGATCATGAATTTTGGGTAGAGACTGAAAGGATGAAATCATGAATACAAAGAATGGAAGTGAGGTTCCTTCATAGGGTTGCTAGGCTCATTCTTCATGACAGAGAAACGACTTCAGTAACTTGAGAGAATGTTGCAGCAGGGCCCCTTCTCTGCAGGATTGAAATGAGCTACATAAATCATATGGGTACCTAGGGCACTTGGGTACATCCTATTGCAGCTTTGCCAAGCATGGTTCACTAAGAATAGGCTGACGGTAGATCAAGAACATAAGTTTATCTCTCAGCTGACTTGGAAATGCCTTGGCATTGCCCCAGAAGACTGTTGGTGATGTTAGGAAAGTCTGGTCTTTCTGTGTCACACCACAATTCTCATTAGAACAAGTGATTTAGAAATAGGCATATTATAATTAACAGCTCAATTAAATTACATGATTAATACCAAAAGTAAGCCTTCTTTTTATCACAATTCTGATGTCAGCCTTAGTGTAGTGAAGTCATGGCATGGCATTTTCTACACTTACCTGTGATGGCACGTGGAAGTAAAATAGCCACTGATATGGGTGAGAAAGAGCCAGTAAATTGTTGATTGTGTGAGTTTGCAGCGATGTGAAATGAAAGACTATTACCATTCAGGAATGTTGAGAACCTCCAAGCCTAATTTGATCCTTCGGTACATGAGAACTACACAGAATGATGTAAACATATTTCTTCTTTTTTCCCTCCATTGTCTGTGTATTTATATTTTTTCATCTGAGACATGGCAAACATCAGCTTGCCACAATAGCAGGCGACAGGAATTTCATTCTTTCTTCCATTAGAGTGCAATATGAGCATACTTTTGTTAGACTTTTTTAGTAAGGGAACAGAAGAGAAGAGTGTACTATTGCCTGGAAACCAGTTTTCTGAAATTCTCATTGGTATGAGATTACTTCATACTTTATATGATAAGCTGAATATTTAATCTAAATATCCTAAAGCAAATAAGCTATGGCATTAGAATTAACTTTTCACTCAAGTACTTTCAAGATTAAAAACTCATCAGTTACTTTGCAGCAGTTAGCTTATTTCTCAGTTTCTGCACAGAGGAATCAGAATTATTATGTTCTCTTAGGATGTTGCAGTAATAGTCTATCAGTAGGACTAAGCTACATAGACTGTGTCCAGGCTGTTTGCAACAGTTTATACAATATCTTATAATATCTAATTCCCATCATTTTGTTTCATGTCAACAATTACATTTATTTTGCCCTCATTAGCTGTTGTCTAAAAGAAATACATCTCTAGACATTTTCTGCTTTATTAATATAAAATTTCCTTTTCGTGTGTTATCAGTTGAAGGTTCTTAGAACTGTTATGAGAATCTACTGTGTCTAACCTGGTTAAGAAAGACTTCAAAGAGAGTTTATCTACCATGACTTAAGATATCTAAGTGAGTTGAAGAACATAATTTTTCTTTTTTCTTCAGATCTCTTCAAAGACTGCTTTGTAACTAATTAACTATTTGCAGCTCAGAAAGTGCCTTTCTTGTTCAGATTTGGGTTTTGATTTGTTAATAAATGACGCTGATTTCAGCTTGCAACTCTGATATGTTATATTGACAGAAAGAGCAATGACTAAAAATAATTAAGGCGTGACCCGGATTCTATTGCTTGTACATACATCACTATTTTCAGAAAGACGGGGTAGCAGATGAGACAGAGAGATGTTAAGCAGGCTTTTCTCTGTCAAAAAGAAAGGGCTGATTTACACCGTGCCCAGTCAGTTTATCTATATATATCTATATATATATATATATATATATATATATATATATATATATTTATAAATATATATATAAAATAAATGGTTAAGTATTCAGAAAAAGTGAAGGATGTAGCACTGTCTGGAAGTGGACAGTGCAGATATATGTTCTTAGGTTTGCATGGTTATAGATGGAGAGTAGATCTCATATTAATAAGCATGGTATTTTTAAGAGGATAACTTTGCAATATAAATCAGGTTTTGTTTTCTGCCTGAATAGATAAACTGGTAGGCTAGCCATGCCATTTTTCTATCTATAACAGTCATATCAACTCCAGTGGATGTGGAATAATAGACAGACCAGTACCTTAGCAACCAATGAGTTCTAAAGCCTATTTTGTTTTCTATTTCTTGGACTGAAGTTGATTTGTAGTAGTTAGAAAATGTTCTGTTTTCAGCATGCTTCTCTGTGTGGCTCTGGTGAAATGCTCTCAATGTTAATGTATGCTTTTGTAAATACACACTACATGGTATATCGTCCCTTATATTCTGTTACATAACAGCTGGTCCTTGAACCACTTCTTGAAGAAATACTGTACATTTGTTTGTAACCTAAGTACAGTCAGAACATGAACAATTCAGTTCTGAATATTTATAAAAGCATATAAGAAGACATTTCATAGCCCTTCGTATTATTAAAATGGGTCTACAAAGCATCATTGCCCATTTCCTTTATGTGTTCTTAAAACAGTTCAGGATATGACCAGCTGAAGTACTGCCTACTAAGGGCACATAAAACCATCAGACCATACTGTGATTATATAGCGCAAGATGATGTCAACATGGCAGGAAATGGAAAATAACAGAAGATACAAACTGTAATTATTGTAAATATAATTGTACTACCACAGTTCTGCAAGCTATTACAAAATTAAAATATGAGAATACACAGATTATGCTTCCATATTAGTAAAATATATTTCTTTCTTTGCCTTGTTCTATGCCATAAATGCTAATCTGATAGCCCAGCATTAGCACAATATTTAGTAACCGAATGTTCCCTTACACTGCTATTCAACCACAATTCAAAGATAAGGAATATCGCTTTCCTTTTTGCCAAATCTGGGATGGCTAACTACTTCACATGACCTCCAGAAGTAGCAAGCGTGTGATTAAAATATATAGTTTTCTATTAGAACTGGAAAAATGCAGATCTGCAAGATCTAGATCTGCTGTGCTTTGTTTTTTAGGTTAAGGGGTGCAGTAAGCAAGCAATTGCCTTGTGGCTGAGCTCTGAACCAGCTTCATTAAAGTGGCTAAAGATAGGCTGAATGAATGATTGATTATTTAATTGTTCCTATTTATGCATGCATTCATGTTTTAACTTCTGGGATGCACCTTGAGATGTTCCATTTTTGTCCTGGTCCCCTTCAATAAAACACTCAACACCAACATGAGATTTGACAACCTTTATTAATTTCCAACATAACTTTATTGCATCATTTCAAATGCTAATCATAACATGAATAGCCTTGTAACCACAACATGTAAAATCTTTGCAACACATCAGGGCAGCATACCACGCTCACCCTGCTGGAATAAGCAGTGTCCATACCACCACTCACTTACTCTTGTTAATCAAAGCAGTGTCCTACCACCTCTCACTTATTCTTGTTAAACAAAGCAGCATCCTACCACTGCTCACTTATTCTTGTTAAACAAAGCAGCATCCTACTTCTTGCTTTCATCCCAAAGACTCCTTGCATTAACACCCAACACCAAGAGGGGGGGGGGTAGAAGAGGGACAAGCCTGTCCCTCGTCTTCACCCACCAGCCTGACCATAGGCTGTTCCACCTCTCCTAAGAAAGATATTTCACCAAAACTTCTAAAAATAAACTTAAATGAATGTCAAGGTATTCTAAACCAAACTCATTCAAGTGCACTACATCAGATCTAAACCAAACCAAGTCCCTGTTATCAAAATCTCTATGGTCTATCATATGCATACCCAAAGCACCCAACTGTCATGAGAGTCTACAATTAATAAACCTCCATGCACACTCCAGTGCCATAAAACTCACCACATTCCTCCAATATAAATGCATTTCTATCTCAGACCATACATGTCCAGATATAACCTCTGCAACATAATCAGATCCTTCCTTATCCTATCCACCAACTGCTTCTAAGGAATTACTCCCAAGTCATTACCAGCCAAATGTATCACCAATATTTGAGAGAACCCCATCCATGACCATATTAATGCAACTTCTTCCATAAGTTGATTCCACCTAAGACTGCTAATGCTATACCAATCCTTTCCATCCATCATAACAGTAGCTCTTTTCACTGTGCAACGAATATACAATTTGCCCAAAATGACAATAGCCTTTCCTGAAAGATACACGAAAAACCCATTAATTATCAATTGAATCCATTACCTAATATAAGATAAAAAGGTATTTGAAGACTACCGTCCCACTCTCTGGATGACCTCAAAGCATCTGCCTTTCCTTGATAAATCTGAAGCCCTACCAATATAAAAAAAATGCATTAAAAACCTCTCTCCCAGAAAACTCATACAATGCAGAGCCCTTCATATCACATATACAAACTGACAATGTCACCACCTTATCCCCCAACTGAAAGACCAAATCCTGAGGACTCTCTATATGAGTCTGTACCAGCCTTTCAGCCCAAACCATGAGACACAAGCCATCATTCCTATCTTTCCCAAGAACTATCTGTGTGCCCTTCCCTAACTGATCTGTTTTAGACCTATGTAACCAGATGTGCACTATTACCGGGAAAAAACATGACATTTCTCCAAACTAATTAACCCAACAATTCTAACACCCATAATACTTCAAAATACATCCATAAACACAAAGTACCCACAAAACATAATCCATGGAATCACCAACCACTAAAGCTAAATGCTTCAATAAAACTTTCAAAACCTGTCTTTTCAAAGGCCAATGCATATCCATATTCACACCAACCACTCTACCCTATCCTCTCAACTTCCACACCACTATCCAGGACTTCATAAAATCATGCAGCCCTGCCACCTGTGCAAATATATTAATACCTGCCACGTCTACCTTGACTGACTGCACCACCTTACGTTGCCTTCAAGCCCAAGCCAAGTATTGCAACAATAGTTCTTCCGACCAAATCCCTTTAGCCTCAGGCAGCTGTAAAATAAATTTATCAGATTCATATAATGCCCTACCATATGCTGTCCTGTTAAACGGTGGCCATGATTGCTACACAAACCGCTAAGTTACATCAGCCCAAGACACCATACCTTATCAGACAACACTATTGGCTCTTCCTCCAGCCCTGGGACTAACTTTCAAAACCGGAAAACTGAAATCAAGTCAAGCTATCAGCAATTGCATTATTAACCCTTTCCACATGCATGTCTGTGAAAGAAAAAAATATTAACAAACTCTGCAAACTTAACTTACATAAATCTAACAATAACAATTCAGAACTCACAATCTTAGCTTGCAAAATTCGCACCAGTGCCATATTGTCCGAATAAAAAATTATCCTCTTTCACCTCAACTGCTCCTGCCAAACTACCGATGCAACCCAGATTGGCATTAGCTCCAAAAAGGCAACATCCCTTTTCCACTCATCCATCCAGTCTACTGACCAATGAGCAGTAAACCATTCCCCACCAAAAAAAGTTCCCATCCTGATACCACCAGCCACAGCTGTAAACTATGGAAATTCCTTTTGACCTGTCTGTCTGCCAAAAGGAAACACCATTAAACCACTCCAAAAGGATAACCAGAGTACCAAATCAGTTTGCACCAACTTACTAATCCCTGACCCAATGATGTCTGCTCTTCCCCCCTTTTAACAAAAAGGCCACTGACCTACAGAATGTACACCCCAGATGAACTATCCAACATGCAAAATTCAAAAACCATAAAAGCTCCATAACCTCCCTAATCTGCACCTTATATTTACACACCACTCATCCATTCTTCTTCTTCAAACAGACTATCTTGTCTGCTGGCAAGCAAAATAACATACATTCTGCATGTACTAATAAACCTAAAAAATCCAATGCCTTAGCTGGGCCTTCCATCTTCTGACTAACAAATGTAACTCCCAACTCATCACACATCACCAAAAACTCACACAATCCTACTAACACTCCCTCAAACCCCTCGCCTACTATCAAGAAATCATCCCGGAAATGCACTCAGTGTGTCCACCCGCTGCTGCCAAACCCAGTGAAATATAGTGCTAAATTTCTGAAAAGTACCTCAAGCTACCAAGCTTCCCATTGGCATAGCTTTGTCAAAATAAAACTTGTCCCCAACTAGCATACCCAACAATGACCACCCGTCCTCCCATACTGGCAAAAGGATAAATATAGCCTCTATGTCCACCTTCACCAACCATGGATCCTTAAACCCCTGAATAATATTCATGGCATCATCCAAAGATACATAACTGACATTAGCATCCTCTACCGAAATAAAATCATTAATGGAATTCACTTCTGGATAAGGTGAATGATGAATCAACCAGAAATCCCCAACCGCCTTCTTAGGAACCAAACCCAGGAGGGAAATCTTAAAACTAACAAAGGAGGGGAATATCAAAAGGTCCCAACAACTTACCTGCTTGCAGTTCCTTCTCTACCAAAGCACTCAGTATATCCTTTTTTCCCCATACAGATTGCAGATTCTTACAAACTACTCCATCTCCCAACACCTTGTTTTTTCTTGGGGATTTTCTATTAAATCATCAATTATTTCTTCCTTGAGGGAAGAATCAGGAAATGGCTGGAGCATCCTCCATAATACTTGCACCTTAACAAGAGAATGTGTTCCCCAACCATCCCCTTGCCCCCAAAAGGGCACACCTCTCCACAACCCCCCAAAATTTCCCCTACCTCGAAGATTCTGAAATCCCTGAAAAGAAAAAGGTAAGCCACCCATTTCAGTGGAAAGCAATCCCAAAGTCACAAAAGTACCTTCCTGATGACCACTCAGTTGTATCCCAGCACACTTTGAGCAAGCACGTGAAAATCTACACACTACTCGCAAGCAACGTCCTGCATTAAAACTCCCAACATACTCCCTCCCTTTCTCCCCCATCCTTCCTCCCCTACTAACCATTCCAAAGCTAGCCATCATAGTGGTTAACCATATGTCTGAATAATGAACCCCCAATGGAGGGAGTGATCCACTGCCTTTTGCTTCTTAAATCTCTGGTCATACCACAACTATGCAGTCCCTGCCCACAACTGCTGGACCTTCCAAATCGTAAGGAAGTAAGCCAAAAATGGTAAAGCCAAAGCAGTATCCTTCTCCAGCCAAACAGCCATGGAGTACACGAAGCCTGCTACCCAATTATCCCACGTCCTGGGTTGCAGCCTATCTACTCTCCTCCTCCCCAAAGATGATAATGCTGCCAAAAGGTCTATAACATTTTCCTTTTCCAATTCAACCAGTTGTTGAACCTCTTCTCCATCAATTAATTCAAAGACATTGACATGCTTCCCCCTCCAATTCTTCTCCTCACAGTATGTGAGGGGTCAGGAAAAACTGTTCTTGCCCCTTGCCCCAAAGCCTGTGTAGCTAACCAGTCACCCGGCTACATGACAAAATCTGACCCAACTTCAGAGAACAATCCCACCTCACCCTCAGATGACACCAAGCTCCTCATAGATAACCATATACTATCATACCCACTGCCTTTTCCATCCTGACACTGCTCCTTCGGCCTCTGATCCCCCCCACAATATAACCTACAGCTTCACCTGATCCATGGTATACCTAGTCCCCCACTGTTCCATAGCTACTCCCAACACACTAAAAAACTGCCCTGCCTAACAAACCTTCCAACATCATGTCATTACCTGATGCTCTATCATGTGTCACTCTAGCAGCTGGAAGTTCCACTGCGACAATATTCTTAGACTGTCTTGCTCATTTCCTTCGAGTCACTGACCTGGTTTTAGGTGCTGGATGTCTTTTCTTCAAACTGGACTCATCCGGTTCATCTGCCATCCCTAGACTCACCATGAGGCACCCCTTGAAACAGCTTCTTTATCTGTGACACAATGGCCACCCATCTCTGCTGCAAACTCTACATATCCACCATCTGCAACAAAGATGGAGACACATTACAACTGCAAAAAAGCATTCCTCTCTTTCCTAAGCCCCTTCCTTTATTTTACTTTTGCTGTTTGTTCCAGTGCTGAGAAAATCAAACCCTGTCCCAGAGGAGCTGCAACTCACACCTTTAACCTCTTCCCCAACTGCCAGCCACAATGGGCATACCCCCCAACCTACTATCTCAAGAAATAAATATAAAGCCTGGAAAATAGACAGAAGCCCAAGTAGAAACAAAGGGTCCTAGAGACAAAGGTACCCAGTACTGTCATCATGATTTAAAAAAATTAGCAGCATAACATGGTTCCTGCCCAGCTATTCCTGAAAATGCCGGTTTCTTTTTTTTTTTTTTTTTTTTTTTTTTTTATAAAGCAACTGTCCCCAGTTAACCTTTAAAAATGATGTCCTCTTTGCTTTGGAACCACAATTCAAAGATAAGGAAAATCATTTTCATTTTTTCCAAATGCAGGGTGGCTAACCACTTCAGATGACCTCCAGAAATAGCAAGAGTGTGATTAAAGTATGTAGTTTCCTATAAGAATTGGAAATATGAAGATTTGCAAGATTTAGATCTGCTGTGTTTTGTTTACTAGATGAAGGGGTACAGTAAGCAAGCAATTGCCCTGTAGCAGAGCTCCGAACCAGCCTCATTAAAGTGGCTAAAGGTAGACCGAATGAATGATTGCTTATTTATTTATTTCTATTTATGCATGAATGCATGCATGTTTTAACTTCTTGGTGCACCTTGAGTTGTCCCATATTCATTAGGGCCCAGTGGAGAAATGCTGTAAAATTATATGTATATACAATATGAATAGCAAACATGATAGCAATACTCATAAGTAAGCTGAATGGGCATCTAACAAATAATTCAAAAAATAATTCACCTCAAAAAATCCAAATCCACCAAAACCACTAGAGCAAGCGACTTAAACCTTAGCACGGATATAAATAGGATGTGCTGGAGGGATAGATTTATTACTCAGAGACTCCCTATGCTGTGGAATAAAATCCCGGTCCATGTGAGGCAGAGCACCTCGCTGGCTCTGTTCAAGAGAAATCTTGACCTGTGGATGGGAGATCGTAGGTTTACCCCGGGAATCATCTCTGTGTCACTGCTGGACAGAGGCACAACAAACTAATGGGTACAGTATTTTTTCATATAAGGGGTGGCGTAAGCCACAAAACTTTGGGCTAGGCTTATAAATGCCTTAGGGCAGATAGCGAACCTATAATTAGACAACACTAAGTAACTAGCATGTTGTATCTTGCAAATCCTGACTGAAGTAAGCATTTTTCATGCATCTATTATGAATTTATACATGTGTGTGTGTGTGTGTGTGTGTGTGTGTGTGTGTGTGTGTGTATATATATATATATATATATATATATATATATATATCTTGGTCAATATCATAACACTGAATCTTTATTTCACTGAAATTCAAATGGTCGAACCTGTTTCATTGAAAAATCATTTCCCTGAAAATGCATTTTACAGAAAACCTATCCCACAAGAAATATATCCTAAAACATGTTTTTGCAGTGGGCCAAGCTCCCCTGCATCCACCATGTGGGGGGCTTTGCCACCCACACACCACCTTACATATATATACTAACTCCATGATCATACAATCACAGAGAAAAGAAAAACAAGTCACACAGCATACAGTGAATCAGTGCTCTACAGCAAACACTGACATCTACAAATCTGGGGGTCCAACATAATACTGACCACCACAATTCGCACATACCTTTTATACACTTTGACACTTTTCTATGAAATGCTGAGACAGACTATTCTGTCTGACAAGCTATTCTACAGAACCATTAAATTTCCTCTTCCATGTAACAGATCCCCTGAAACTTTCTGTATTTGATATTTGATATCAAACATTTATGCCTCCTGCGATGTAAAGATCTGACATTGAGGTGTCAGGACCACCTAGCCAACAGTATCATCCCAAGCTGCCAAGCCTTCCTTTTTGTTTCATAGTGGGATATCATCACAAAGTATCTAAGCCTTGCCAGCTGCTAAGAGGTTATAGCACTCCCTTGATGGCCAAACACTGCTATTGTGATATTGTGAGGTAAAATGCTATCCTTTAATAAAGATTCTATATTTCAAGTTTAGTTCATTAGCTTTATTATCTGAATACCCTAAAGTGAGAACTGCTGTATCCTGTTTTCAAATCATATTCAAACTGTTAAAACCAAAAAGACAAAACAATCCACAAAGCCCATAACCAAACTAGATTTATTCTCATACAGTAAAAGTAAAAGTTAAGCGCTTTTCGTTGCCACCTATACAGCAACTTCATCATATTCAACCACACCACTGCTCCATACCATATGCCTTTAACACTGTGCTCCAGCTAATTCTCAGTTTGTCCATCTTGAAATCCTCTGTTTCCTAATCAGAGGTACAGCTTTCTCCTGCTTTGTCCATAGTATAACAGGCTCCTTTGAAAATATCCAGAGTCTTCTATCTGTTAATGTCCAGAAGTTAAAAGGCCAAAAAAGAGTCTTTATAAAACTAAGAACACGGATCCACCTCAGGAGCATGACAAATTTCAGAAAGCAGTTGTGAAGAGTTGGATACAACTTCTTCCTTACCCTGTAGATGATTATTAATATGGGTACATTTTGAAGCTGCCATAGAGCAATGGTGTTGGCTCACCAATGCCATATGATCCCCAAGGAGGAAATTCTGATATGCTTCTAGAGTTTTGGGTCACTATTTCTGAGTCAGTCCACCAGTCTGTCTCTAAGATGTATCCAGCCGTACTTAAACTGATATGTGCTCATATTGTAAAACCCTTGTCACACATGTACAACTTGTTACTTACTTGAGAAGTCTTCCCTCTTCAGTTCAAGCATATGACCATAATCCCTCTAACTAAGAAGCCCTATGGTAAAGACTGCAAGAATTTTTAATGGCCAACCTTTACCCATCTGCAAAAAATATATATATATATATATATATATATATATATATATATATATATATATATATATTTATAACCAAGTCCTAGATTACATTAAAAAATATGGGCTTCAATGTGATGCCTGACAGGGCTTCCATAACTCTTTTAATACTATGGCTGTATTATACACAACTCTCAACCAAATCATCAAGAGCATGGATGAATTTAGATTAACATGCAGACTATTTACAGACTTAACTAGAGCATTTGAAACAGTCATCCATAATAGGTTTATAGGTAAGTAATAGGCTAGCTGCCCTTGTGAGCCATCTTAAGCCTAGCCTATTTCACCAATGGTGAGAATCAAACCCTGTACCTTGTGTTTGTAAGGTAAACACATTGACCACTAAGACAACCCCCTCCAAAACTGCTATCCCAGCCTCATGTATGCATATTTAATGAGTTAATAGGTTTAAAAATAAGTATTAACCTAGCTGCCCTGTGGGCTATTTTTAAACCTAGCCAATTTCCCTCAATATTCATGGAGAATTTCATTTCTCCTCCTTCTTCATAAGCTGTCAAAGCTCAACTCTGGAACACAAACAATATTATAGTTCTGAAGTTACCTTCAAGCCAGATCATTCTAGGTTTACTCCAACAAAAGTTTCTCAAGCCAATGCTCCTTTAACACAGGAGTACATCAGGGGTCGGTTCTATGTTCATTGCTTTTCTAACTTTTCAGTGATCACACCAATTACCTCCCCAAGCAACTGACTATGACAGTGAATGCTAATGATACCTCATTAACCATCAATGCCTTTCATTGGGATATTTGGAGAAAGGCATGTGGTAGGCACAGGCAATCAAATGTGGAGCACACAAATGGATGGATAATGTATACATGAAAGATGGGTGAGCAGTAGATGTATTCATATAGAAAGATTGTAGACAACTGGAGATGAGGAAGACAGGAGAATGAAATAGGGATATGTAAAGACACAGAAGGGAGGGATAACACTGGGAAGGAGATAGAGTGAACTGCTGGCATAAGTGACTTCTAAGCCAGACCAATGGTCAAAATACCCAGACATGACACACCTGGGTGTCGGATGTCATGGGATGATTGCTCCTGTAGAGGCATGAGGGCAGGGTGTGCCAATAGGAGGTACTGCCAGCCATGCTAGGAGATGTACGGCAGTGGATGTATTACTTGTGCCAGCAGAGCTAGCTGGAATATTGTAAATAATTGTATGTCATTTGTATATCAAACAGATTTGTACAGATGCTTGTGGTGAAATTGTATTTGCGAGGTTTGCCTGTGTTAAAATGTATCAACAGTGTACTGTGCTGGAACGAAAACAAATGTACATGTATTATTGTGACTGAATTAAATGTATGTTTTAATAGAATATACTGAGATAGAAGAGGTTAACCAGCTGGCTTACTTTAAGAAAAATAAGGGAAAATGTAAATGAGCTGCTAAACCATTAAAATGTCACCTCACAGTACTGAATAGGACTGGAAATGGTAGGTCTGGAAGAAGCCTTTGTTCATTAGCTCAGTAAAAAGAGAGGAAGCCCCAGGCAGTACCACAAACACTTAGATGTGTATTGCAGCCATCTATGCTAAATTCCTCTCTCAGCTTCAAAGGGGGATACTGTGAAAACCTAGAGTTAGGTGACCAGATGAGGTCATTCTACAAGCTATTTTGGATATTATATTTTACAAAGAGTAATCTCTAAGTATTGAGTATTCTGATTTGGGGGAACCTGGCTAGAAAGACTGTTCACGTATTTCATTGTGCCTTGCTCTATCAAGTAAGTTATGCAGTCAGGAATGTAGTGAAACATAGTTCAGGGATTGCTTTTCTTTATTTGTATGAGTCTGTCCATCAATGTTATTTTCAATATTTCCAGTTTTTTTTAACTCTTTGGTTTGCTGTAAATACATATTTAGTATTTTATTCTTCTTTTATTGTTTATTATTAAATATATTTTTGTGTCTGGTCCTTACAGAAAATATTTAAGCTTTTATATTATTTACACATATTTATTTGAGGTAACTCTGTCCACTCCTGAAAGCCTTGCTGTTTGGTCAACATTACCATTTGTATCAATATTAATTTCACTCAGCATAATTGGGTACCCTTTTAAGAGCCTTATAGTAACTGACTAGTGGCAGTGAGTCTTCCTTATAGTCTGGGCAAAGTTGGTAGAGTGGTTAATCTGTGCTAGCCTTTCCCAGGTATGTGTGTGAGTGTGAAAATTAAATGTGAAAATTAAATCTCAAGGAGTGTGGGTGTCATCTACTTTGGACAGAGACACAAAGCACTAGTTTCATAGTGCCAGTAGGAAGCCTTATTGGGGACCTGGGGAGAGGCATATAGAGATACCCAGTCCCTGGGCTGTGTGTGTCCCCTGTGTGCTCTTAAGGGAAATACTGAGTATATCCATTTGTATTCCAAGTGCACATTCTCTCTCCAGTGTCAGTGCTGAGGATTCAGGCTCTTTGATTACTGGCCCAGCATGGGGACATCACATGGGGAGTGTCTGTTTAAGTGACTCCCCTATTTCTCCTAGAAGCTACTCCATGTTTCTAATGTGGATGTACCTCAGCAGCCAACTAAACATTATACTTGTTGCTGGGATACCACATATACAAATCCCTATTCACCTTCAGCAAAAGGACCCTTCACCTCCACCACCTGAGAGGCAGGCACAGAGGGCACCAGAGACTCAGAGTGAGCTGCATTGTCTAGTGGATACTAAGGTGAATGCAACTGCACCTCCTCTTCTGCCTAATGTTGGCCTGAATTTGGTAGGCTGAATAGGAAGTAACTGATAAAACACATAATATGCAAACGCATCACTTCATTTACACACTGGGATGTTGTACAACACATGCACATGTGTTTGTCTGGAGAGCTGCTCTTGACCTCCGTGGCAGAAAAACATGTACAAGTGACATTTCTCACCAATTGAATAAACTGAAGTACTGTTAATCACAGGAAGCTAAGACACTATGACATGGCTGGAGAAACAAGATATTTAAAGCACATCTTTGTCATGAAGTCATAAATGTCTGCTTCCCTTTGGTAGAGCAGGTCAGGGTGGTAGAGCTTCAAGTTATCGTATTTATGCTTGCATTGTCTTCCTATATTGATAATATTTGTGGGATTGGATAGCACCCATGCCACAATGAAGCAGGCATTCCCCTGTTTAAATTGGACATAATTACACACAAGCATATGATCTTCAAAGTCCTTTTGTAGAAAGAACAGAAAAATCATGCTATACGTGACACATTTATCAAGATTCCCATTTTTAATGGGGGGATAAAAAAGCCATCACCACTCAGGTAGTTCAACTGAGGAGCGTTATGGCACACCCATGCACACAGATGTATATTTTTGAATCATATGTCTGACATCATACTACTAGTGCACCATGGTACTCTGCTTGTACCTAGGCCTGGCATATGTGCAGCATGAGCAGTGTGTGCAGATCATACACCACTGGGTATGATTAACACAGTGCAAATAGAAAATGATTCAAAGAAATATGTTGCTATCTAGCCAAATTTGCATACCTGCCTTGCTAAGTTCCACATGTCAGTGTGAGATAAAGGTCCTCTGCTTTCTACTTTCAGACATACAGATGTAAATGTATTAGAATTGCTGTAAAGATGCTGAGGATGTGGAGTATCCAAGTGAGAAGGAAGGAGAACAGGATTGCTAATTTACCTGTAGCACCGCTGCTATACCTGTGATGCCTGTCAAATAAAGGGAGCATTAGAGAACTATTGTTTTGTGTGCTTGAAGCAAATGCAAAGAGGGAGCAGAATATGGTTGTTCCACCTTCAATATGGCATACATGGTTTTTGCTCCACAGCTCGTAAACACACACACATACATGCACACTTATACATATGTTGAGGTGTTTAAGTACAAATACACCTTGAGGACCTCACATGTCAGTTCAGGGTTATCACACAGTTGTACAGTATACTTATGCATGCCTGTGGGTGGATGTCTTGCCCATATGAAACTGCAAGAAATAGCTTGATATATAGAATGAGTTATTGTCGTGGCCCTACATACTTGCATGGTCAATATCTAGACTATGCAGGTGGCCTTGCAAGTTAGTAACTACAAATGATATCCAGGTAAATACACTGGGAGAATGCTATGGTCCAAAGCACATGGATGTTGTAGATTAGTAAATTGACCTACTGAATGACATATTTTATTTGCAGGTATACAAATTCTGGTATGGCCACCTGGTGGAGGCAATACCTAAAGAAGTTCATACATCTAGAGAATGACTTGCAGCTGCAGGTCCTCCCTGTGGTAGCTGTTAGTATAACATATTCTCTGTCTCTGCAATGTGTGTGTGTATACCTAGATCAAGTGGCCTTGTGGGAAGTCCCCCCACTTGAACCATTGTTATAGGTCAAACTTGTGCAAATCCTGTGGATAATGTGAACTGCCCAGGTGGTGCATTGACATATTATGAATAATGTCATATGATTTATGGATAGTCTTGCAGTTTATGGAATGAAAGCCCTTCCTGTTTGTGTGCCTGTGTGTGTTTGTACCAGGTGGTACTTTAATAGGAACATAAAAGCAGCCCATGGTATGCAGGATGTCATGGAAGTGTACAGTCTTCTAGAATGTCTGTATGCTGCTGATTATCTCCTTTAGTGTCCTTGGGAACCACGGATGCTGTTCCACATTTAGTAACATATTGCTGAGGAACTGGTTAAATATTCACAAGGCTGAAGCCTGTGATACAGATAATTTGTCCTCCGTAGGTTATTGTAGCTAGAATGGCCAATTCTATATATGCCACTGTGTGTCTTCAGGAAGGGTCATACATCTCATGCCCATCAACAGTTATAAATTACAACTGCTTTGTCTCTAATAATCTGTAATCTGTCTTTATTATTGTTTTTATTTTTATTTTTTATCAAGTCAGGTTTCCTCATGTCCCACATCATCATCATTCACGATCCAGCGAAACCCAGGTCAGCATACCTCAGGGATGACCCTTAATGCTAGATCTTGTTAGGATGGCAGAGTTCTAGCTAGTTAATCTGGGCTGTTCCTGGATTGCACTCCCTTCAACCTAAACCTGAGGACAAAAATAAATGGAAGGTCTTCAATAACACTGCATTAAGTTGCTTCCTGTAAATGTGTCATGCACATTGGCATATTTAATACCACTTTATGTTTTCCTATATGCAACTTCAAGTGCAAATGGAGAACTAATATCTGTCAATGAAGCTGCAATATTCCTGCAGACTCATAATTGAATGCTGGTACTGCACTTGCACATCATGGGCATCTGCTGATCATGCCCCCTATCAAGTTATGTCTGGAGCAAATGCCTCCCTTTGCCTCACATTATTCTAGTTGCACATCTTGGATGAACAAGTCTTGCCCTCCCTTCTCCTTGTAGTCAGTGAGTCAGATAACTATGAATCATGCTAGATGATCTGGTACTCTAGGAAGCCCTACTTTATGATACACTCAACTCCCATATCTATCTATCTATCTATCTATCTATATATCTATATATATATATATATATATATATATATATATATATATATATATATATATATATACAGGCTATTCCAAAACAACTATGTTGTGTTTATAAATACATAAATATAAATACTGCTGTTTTAATTTTTTTTTTATTTAAGTCTTTTGGGTTTGTAGTACCATGATGGGAATGGACCCCATTCCAAGTCAAAGTATGATTAATGTTCATGAAATCAGTATTGTTTCAATTTATAATGTTAGTCAGAAGTGCTCTTTGCAGCACCCACAATGTGCCCAGAATTGATTCCTTCTGTAGTTCATATGGGTTTACATGTATCAGTAGCATATCTAAATAAGACTGCATTTTTTATGAGACCCACTGCTTCTGTAACTTTTAGGGTATCTTTCTTCCACATTTCTCTTGTTTCTGCCTGCAAATACTGGTATTTTATGGCTTTGTTTCTCTCTGTATGTAAGACACTGTAATCAGTGGGTGTAGCACTTTTAATGATCAGTTCCACTTTTTGTCATCTTTTCAGAACTATTATATTTGGTTTTCTTGCATCTATTTTTTAACTTTTGGTAATAAGTGATGTCATGTGATATAAACTTCATCATTCTCTGTAATGCTTTGGGGCTAATGGTTCCAGTGCTTCTCAGCTACTTCATTATTGTAATGTTTGCACAATCCTCAATGCAAAAGACTTGCCACGTTATTATGACTTTTGGTATACAGGCCCTCTGCCATTAGTGTATCACACCCAGCAACAAGATGTGTGACTTCTTTCCAGTTCTATTTTACAGAACCTGCATTTGTCTGTTTCTCCCACATTTCAGTGGACTTTATGCACCAATGTGTAAGTAGTCAGCTGTCCTGGAATGCCAATATTAACTTTTCATCTTTTGGTTTAAATCTGCCTCTCCTTAACCATTCTTGCATTAGATCCTGATGAACATGACATTGTTGCATGATTTTCTTCTCTACTTACAATATTTATGCCTTTTGCACATTTCTTGCCTTCTCATCTGATCCATCTCCTTATATTCTTTCTTTTGTTTTTTGGAACATTCAGTCACTGCCTGATTTTTGTCTACTTCTGGTTCGATTTCCATTTTAGTTTGGTATCAATTTGCTTCTGTTACATTAAGCAGGAAAGTCATCTTAGAGTCCACTATGTTTGGATCTGGTGAGATATGTATGCATTCCTATGATTGCAGATCAATACAATGTAATAAATTTCAAGGAGGCTTCAGAATGAAGAATATATTTTTGGTATGCACTGATTTTTATATATTATTTAGTAAGTGTGAAACATTTTTCTTCTTTTCCTGTCCAACTGATCCAGTACCTTTTGGTGTCAGTCAGTCACTCACAAACTATAAGTTAGAACGTAATAGCAAATTGGTTTATACCTTGGACTCAGTTCATAAATGTCAGGCTGTTATCAGTATTAATTTTAGTTTTCTGAAATATTCCTTACTGACTTTTCTTTGCATTTCTTTATGTTTTATTGTCAGTCCTTCATTTCCCAAATATTTATACATTTCCTTATGCTCAAGCTCCGTTATATCACATTCCTGTCCCAGACTGTTGTTTTCTTGGTACTGTAGCTTTCCTACTATAAATGTTGTTTTAGATTTATCAAGACCACATGACATTCTTATATAATCATTGAAGTTGTGCTTTCATCTCCTCATCTGATGAACTATACAGTTTTAAATCATCCATAAAAAGTAGATGAGAGGTTTTTACACTTGGTTGTTTCCTGGCACCCAAATTGTAAACATGACCTAATCTGTTAAGTAAACAACTTAATGAGTTAAAAGCAAGTCAAAAAAAGCAGTGGTGACAGTCACCCTGGAATATCCCCCTTTTAATTTTTATCTCTGGGATAATAATTTGCCCTTTATCATGGCTTAACTGCAAAGTGTTTTGCCACTGTTTTATGGTCACACTAACGTAATTGAACAATGTGGGGTATATCTCACACATCTGTAAGCACTCCTTTATCCAGGAAAGTGGGATGCTGTCAAATACTTTTTGTAATCTATCTGTGCCATACTTAGGTTCTCTCACAATTCTCCATTATGACTTTATTTCACATCAAATGATCCTTTGTTTCATATGACTTTCTTTTGTTACCTTGTTGCTATCTTGGCATAATTGAGTTTTCTTCTAAATGACCGTAAACTCTTTTGGTATGAATTCCAGTATGTAGTTTATATATCACTGGTAAGCCAGTTATTGGTTTAGAGTTTTGAGGGTAGCTTGCAGGTTCACTCTTAAGCAGGAGTATTATTTTCCTGTTGTTAACCAGGTCGGTGCCTTTTTGGGATGCACATATAAGTAGTTCTTACCAAGGACTAAATCTTTGTGGTGAGGTATACTTTTATTCAGAAGTTAGGTAATGCATCTGTCCCTGGGGTTTTCCTTTTAAGAGCTTTTCATAATTTTATTTCAAATTCTCTGGTAGTTACTTGATTCCATTTCATATCCATTACATTTGAACTTCTTACTGTTTCTTTTACTACTTCTATCCATTGAGCAGCTTTGTTATGATCCACTAGGTCTTCACAGAGTTTTCTCCAAAATCTGTCAATGTCTTCTTTTTTGATACTGATATACAGATATGTAGATGTACATATAGTTATATAGTTATATAATTATTATACATATAGATTCATCGTCATTGACTGAAATTAATTAGGGAGATCCCCCAACATTTAAACTAAAGTTAGTCCTCTCTATTTAAAATATGCAGCACTGTGTTGGATTTAAAAATTTTAACCGTCTTTGTTGTCTGTGCGTACAAGCACTGATAAAACGCATTTTTTGCTTTTATTTATTTATTGGATCTTATACTAACTGACAAATGCAAGATTAATGAATGCATTTAAAAGGCACTGACAAATGTCGGATTACTGAACACATTTTCCTGGTGTGTGTCCTTATAGTTGCTGCTTGGATTTTTCTTGTGGCTGAGTGACTGAACTGTTAAAGCCTCCCTTATCTGCATTGTCATTGTGACATGTGCTTTGAAGTGCTGCAAAATGTGACAGGCCTAATAAGACACTGAACTGGTATTAAAACCATGTCTCTGAGCTGTTACTGACTTGGAGACAGCATAATTCCTTCTGATGGTAATGAAGGCTCTGCCGTGCAATTTTCTTGTTGTGGTGCATCAGTAAACATAGCCCGCTGACAGCTCCTGTTCTGATTTAATGCTGACAGCCATCCAACTGAAGTGTTTAGCATGTGTGCTAGTACTGAGAAGATCAGGAAGGAACATATTGATTTATTACTAATCACAATCCAGGACAAATATGCAATGCCTAAAGAGAACTTTTTGACAGATGTAAGCAGGATTGATTGAAACTTCCATTAAATAATCTGTGGGCTTTTGTTTTATTTTGTCTACAATAGTTTCAAAGGTATCTAGAAAATATGAATAAGGCATAATGGCATGCCAGGTAGTCCCCACTGCCACCATGCTGTGTGATAAACTATGCCGTTAACTTAAAAAAAACAGGGTATATGGTGTCATAAACCTCATGGTGAGAAATTCTTATCTTGCTAGCCTTTGCAGAAAGGTCAGTTTGTGCAATTTGTCTTTTTTTCCTGCCCATCTGCTTGTCTCACGTATTTCTGCTTCATTTTGCTAGGAAGTCAGAGCAAGCAGAATGCAGTACTGTCTTTGAACAAAGGATTTATTTTTCATAATTAGAGGACCGTGTGTGATGCAGGAGCAGACTGCAGCAGAGCAAAGTGGGCAACACATCTTAACTTGACTAGCCAGCAGCCATTAATAGAGTGCAGTTAGAAGAGCACAGAGTCCGTATTGCCTGGACTGGTAAAGCCAATGGACAATGTCAGTAGTATTACCTCTGGAGATTTGTTTGATCATAAACCTGAGGTCAGTACTGCTGTGTCCTTCCTTTAAACATTCATAAAACAAAAGCAATTTCACAAGCTCATAGGGGAGTCTGTGTTAAGGTCGATATACTCAGAGTGAAAGACAGATGCAAACAGTATCAGGTACATCATCATCAAAGAATCTTTAAGGTTTAAGACTTAAGGAGATACTTTCTTATGTGCAGATTATAGCAAAACACTGTGTAACACCTCTTGTCCAACTCAAGTTGCCTCCACATGCTAACATATTCAGAAATTGCTTCACTACTTGTTAATGTCATCAGTCACAAAATGCATTACTGTCAGGCACATCATCTTGTTCATGCATCAGCAGGACATCACCTTTGCTGAGTTTAGCAGCATGTTATTTTCACAACAAATTCTGTCCATTCTGTACCTGATAAATTCTTGAAATAGCTTATGCACACAAGTCTCCATCAGTCCATCAGTCCATCGTCAGCTTTACTCTGCCATTTGCAATTGCCACTATTTTTTGTTTGTTTTTTTAAATGCAGCTGATGGCTCTTGGCTCTGTTACGTTGTTTGTGCATTCACTGAAGCTCTCTTGTCATGAATTCATTCAATGTATCACGTTAACAGGTCTAATTGTAAAGACCAATTACAAAAAAATGCAACCAGTGCTTTAGTTGTGTTAGTATATGCACCTTTCTTTTATGTTACTAAAACCATCCTGACCTTCAATGTCCCTTTATCTTTTCTCACTGTACCTCAACTTCTACATAAATCTCTGAGCCACTTTGCTCACTGACTGGTAGCAGAAATATTATATATCTTAGATCAACTCGCTACAGAAAATAAGAAGTTTTTCATAAAAGAAATCAAAGTGCATTTTTGAATATCCTTTTTTTCCACATCCATGATGATCAGCATCTAACTACCTGCTCACTCATTTGTTTTCCAGTACTGGCAAAACAGCATTCATGGTACAACTATTATAGAGGTATGCATTTTATATCCTAATTTCTACACTAGCTTCTGATGTGAAAGTCTTTTATGCCTTCATCTCTAGGTGTACATGTTCCTGCACATGTCTTGTGATGGCTGCCCCATGCACACAGCCTCGCTGAGCTTAGCATGTCCATAGCCTGTGGTACTGTATGCCATATAACTCTCTTTCTAGTAGGTGTCACTAGTGCAGTAGGTGTGACTATCTCCTCCACCTCAGAATGGGTGAGCCAGTATCACTTGTTCATTATAACCATTCACTGCTTGACTTCTCCAGTGCACAAAAAAACTAATCATTGTTAAGTTATCTGGGTAATAGTCAATACTCCATACCTGTATGCCATCTAGCCGACACTAAAAACACAAGTGGACACGTGCATACAAAAAGCAATTAGTATTACCACCTATCTGTTTTTTTTTCCAGACTATCCAGAAATCAGACTGATTGTATATCAGTACAAAAAAAGCTGTACAAATTCCAATATTCTTTTTAAAAAATAAGAGACTATTGACATTTGTTAAATGGGTGGATTTACTATGCTTTTTTTACAGAAAAGCATAGTAAATCACACACAAAAAAGCATTGCAAATGGAAAAAGAGGGCTCTCTCCCTTACCTTACATGATGATGACTTCACAAAATAGGCAGAAAGTGGATGGGGAGAGGGGAGGGCATAGCGGGGGTTATGGGAGGTGCAAAGGGTGTGGCCTTGGTCTGGTTTTGGTTACAATGAAAGGTGGCAACCCTAGTAGTAAGTGCAAACCCTGTCAAGCAAATGCAGGTTGTGGAAGAGCAGTTTTTTATTATCTGCTGGTTAAAATAATATATATTTCCATCTGCTTTATGAGTGTGTTCACAAAGACTTTTCTTCTCTAGATTGTGCCATTTTATTGGATGTGAAAGTGTTGTCACAGAACAGCGGGTCAGATCCATTCACAAAGGAAACACCTGAGCAAATGTTCACAACCTCAGACTGCTAGCATAAAGAATAGTTCTTACTGTGTGCTGATATTTTTCCATATCTTTGGATGCTGTGTTTAGTTCTGCTGTAGTAGTATAGATAACATTGTCATTAAAATGACTGTATGTCAGCCCCTAGTTTCTTTACAGAATTTATCACATTTTTTTCTAGTTATAACATTAGCTATTAGGAATGTTCATATCAACCTGCAGACATTGAAAATTGGAACAAAGCCCTTGAAAAGTAGGTACAGCCAGCCAAAAATCTGGACATCTAATTAGCATAAAATATGAATACCAAATAGCACATAACTCTTCCATTAGGAATGTGAGATACTACTCAGGAACATTTGTTTGCAAAACAGAGAGTGATAAAATGATGACAAATATAAGCACATTATCAAAGATGCGGTGTAAAAATCTGCAGACTTTAATTAATTAACTGTATAGCAAAATTCTACCACTTAAGGTCATTTATTCTTGCTTCTGAAAAAGGGAGATGGAAGCTGTGCGCCTTCTTTTTTTTTAATTATTGGTGCCACTATTATGTTGGTCATATAGTGTGGTTTTCTGTGTACTAGACAGCTTTTATGATCACATATGATGAAGGGGATTCAGAAAATTGTGTGAAGGGTTTAGTAATGCCTGAAAATTGGGATATACCTCCAAAAATAAGTACATCATGTGCAAGGGTAAATCAGGCCTGAAAAATGGAGCATTCTTCCAACATGAGGACAAGCTAAGATATGTGACTGTGAGTATTTCAGAGCTGATGTGTCAGTGTATTTGTAGGACTGTTGAAATGAACACACATCCATTGGTGAAAATGTCAGGAGGCGCTCTCTGCATTAAAATGACAGGCTGTTTCCTTATACAAGTACAAACTATTGCAGTTATGCTATAAGTACTAACAGAACTCATTTTTTTTGTGACTGAAAGGGTTACAAGGGCCGATGATACGTTAACGTATTTACATATATAGAGAATACATTTATTTTCCAGTCTAAGGAAAGGGCAGTGGGGTATAATAAGAGATAGCAAAGTCATTGTCAGTGAAACAGCTGGCCCACAGTGAATACCACTGGTGGTCACAATCAGCTGCAGGAAGCCATCAGAGAAGGCACTATGGTCAGCAGAGACATGACTAAAGACCTGGAAACTGACTGGAACAAAAGCGTAATAATTTAAGGAAATACACCAGGATCTGGACCTCAGGAAGAAGAGGAAATAGGCAGTGTGGAAAAAGAATGGCAGTGTCTCAAAACAGCATGTCTGAAGACTATAGAACAAGTATGTGGATGGCTGGGAATGGAATGCAGAAGTCCAGGAAGTTATCACAAAAGAAGAAGCAGTGTAGGAGAAAAGTGCGAGATAGATGGTCTAGGCTAAATAGGAATACTAGCTGGTCACCAAAGACACTAAGAGACTAGTCACAATAGCAAACAAAAAACAAGGCACCAGTTGAGCTGTACCAGCTTCAGAAAAGTGGTTCAGCAGGTGACACAAATAATCATTGAGGCTGCAGCCAAATGGCACAGAGCATCAGGTGTAGTATGTGAAAGAAGACTACAAAGATGCTCTAAGTAATGTTTACATAGTAGCATGACCAGTAGTACTGTGTGGTACAGAAATATGGGAGGGGGTGAAGGCAGAGCCATTCATGAAGTTAGACATGATGGAGAGTAAGTGTTTGAGGCTGGCGGTAGGATGCATACTGTGAGGCAGATGAAGAGATGAAGACATCAGAGGAAAAGTCAAAATACCTCTATCTGCAGAAAATTTCAAAGAAAACAGACTAAGATGATTCAGGCACATGTACAGGAAACAGAAGGTGATCTAGTGAAGAATATTTGTGATAGGCAGGAAGAAGGAAAGAGGAAACAAGGAAATCGAGCAAAGAGACAGGTGAGACAGAGAATCTGTGACAGTCAAGCATGACTGTCAAACAAAGTAGGAGAAAGTCATTGAATCGAGAGATGGTGGCAGTTGACCCAGCACCACTGACCCCATGTAGAATCAGGGGAAGAAAAGGAGGTTATTGATTATGATGATGATGATGATGATGATAATGAGTAAACATGGAACATTCGTTTCCATTTGTATTTAACTGCATTTTTTGCTTTCAAGGATCATGTCAGAGAATTTGCTGCTGCTTCTGTCACATATTGGTTGTGTAAGATCCATACCGCAATGTATAGCGCCACACGGAAACTCTTCTTCAGGAGTAGCTTGGGGTTAATGCAGATTAACACATGATCTAAACACATGTATTGTTTTATATACTGAAAATTAATGCTGTCATATTTAGCACCATATCCTGATTCTTTGTCTGGAACCTGGGTATGTGTGTGGAGTACGCACCATTTGTCAGAGGTCTGGAAAGATTCTGCTGAAATCCAAAGCATCCTCTGTTAAAATCGAAAAAATAACTGCTTTTTGAGTTTTCTTTGCACTTTGCTGACTGTATTTGATCATTTTGCTGATTTTTACTGTAATTTTCTGCACTTTAAAAAAGCTGTTCTGTTGCTTTATATAGCTAGTACGGAGCATAGACTAGATTCAGATCTGAACTGTATTGTTACACTTGAGCACTGTTCCAGCCATTTGACATTAGGAGGGTCCTGCCTGCACCCTTGTGGCAGAAGTGTGTAGTCTGCGTCTCATCTGAGTTGGAGATTACTGGAGGAAATCTTACTGTGTGCTTTCCCATTGGTAGTTTAGCTTAAAGTGTTTAATTTCACCTGTATTTAAGCCTTGCGTTTGTGAGTAGCTGCTCACTGTGCAACTGGGTTCAGCGGTGCCTGTATGGATACAAACGCTTTCTCCTAGACATCTATTAGTGAAACCTCCCAAGCTTCCTTGCTGCATTGAGGGAAACTCATTTGCATGCTGAAAAGTGTTGCCATAGTTTTCACCCCTAGCCTTTAATAGAATAAGCCCCTTTGTTAATCTTAGAGCAAAATCTGAGCCCACTTCCAAGTAGCAGTTATGGTAAAAACCTGTCATAATACTTGGTCAGTTTCAAAGCATTTCTCTGGCCAGCCTGATTTCCATGGGCATCCTGAGGCAGTGTAGTAATTTCCTTATGTATACTAACAGCCACTTACTCCTAAAAAAAACAAATAAAAAAACATGAAAGATGTAATTACACTATGAAATTGAAATCAGTTTTCTCACATAACAATAAACTGGATATCAAACACAGCAAACACACACACATCACCTCTCACACAAAACAAGGTCACATCACATAAATCCACATATGCTGAGGTACTCAATAAAAGTCTACCAAAAGATCAGAGACCTCCCAAGTGGAAACCATTTGCACTCAAAGCAAATAGAATAGACTACACATAACAACACACACACTAGTGTCTCAGTAAATAAGCTCATACGGCAAAACACCTCAAAATCAAATCTCCTGGCCAGAGGCAACTCCATAGTGAGACACACAGATGTCCTCCTCACCAGACTGGACAAAGAGAAGGTTACAGTCAGCTGCCTGTCAGGTGCCAGATGCCTCATATCAGGCACACACCGAAGTCACTCAACAACAATTACTGTTATGACTCTGTCATAGTACATGTGAGGTGAATGATGAGACACATCTCTATTGACTATATGAAGAGGGACATGACTGAATTCTCAGATTATGTGTCCCAGGAAGGCATGTCCCTATCCCCAAGAAGCATCCTACCTTCACCCAGAATGATGCCACAATATAGTCAAAAATGATTGACTTCAACAGTTGGCTTAGTTTCTGGTGTTAATCCAGGGGGGATACACTCTCTGTCAGCCTGGGATGATATGGTTGACAGACCATGCTGCTTTGCCATAAAGATAGTTTTTTAAATTAAACTATATGACTCTCTTGAGCTACTCCCCCACCTTGAAGCAAGAGAAGCACAGTGCCTACCTGGACTTAGTAGAGTCATTCACTATGCACCACTTTGGTCAGAGGGCATTTCAACTATCCTTTCATCGATTGGGTGACATACATGAGCACAAACATGCTCACCCCGAGATTCCTGGAACTTGTCAATACAAATGCCTGGAACAGCTGATCTGCACCCCCAGAAGGGGCTGAAATGTCCTACACTTAGTACTCAACAACATGGGAGGTCACTGTGCTACCCCTGTGTGTAGCCCTCCCTGGCAACACCATAAATCTGTCTTGTTCGAAGTAACGATCAGACCTGACAACCCAGAGGAGCAAAAATAGTGGCAAGTTTCTCCAAAGCAAACTGCACCCTACTAGGCACTGGTATAAACATCTCAAACCCCCTGCTAACACAGCCAACAATTACACCTATACAGAGGAGTACACAAATGTCCTGCATAACCACCTAAACAGCTGTATAAACTCAGCTGTGCCTGAACGGATGAAAACCAGGTCCTCGCAAAAGAACACACTGCCCTGCTAGACCTCAAGAATAAATAAATTATATAACAAAAGGAAGAAACTGATGCCTAAGAAAAAGAGGGAACTTGCTCAGCAGAAGAAGAATACTCTCCACAGCTTGAACAAGCAAATCAGATATCTTGTCAAGTCCCCTAAAGCTAGTTACAAAGCTAAATGAGTATCCCTAGCTATGGATAATAGTAAGGCATTCTTCAGTTATGTCTGAAATCTAAAAGAGAACGCCCAACTACGTGCTGAACTTATAGTAGATGGTACCTCTCATACTGAACCTGAAGAAAGTGTCAACTTGCTAGCTGAAAGATTTGGTGCAAACTTCACCCCCCCCCTTCCCCCACCAGACATACCCCAAATCATACCTAACACCACTCCTCTACCTAGTATCTCCAAAGAGCAGGTGATGTCCATGCTCTCCAGGGCCAAAAACATGGTCTCTATGGAACCAGATAACATCCCAGGCTGCTTGATAAACAATCTAAAACAAGACCTAGCAGAATGACTTGGCACTCTCCGATGCTTTATCCTCAGCCTGAGCACTGGCTTTGTTCCAGCAGAGTAGAGAACAGCAACAGTAATCCCCTTGCACAAAACGAGTCCATCAACTGACCCTAGGAACTATAGACCCATAAGCCCAACCAGCCTTATCTGCAAGGCCATGGAAAGAGTCATCATGAACATTATCAACAAGGACATAGGCAATCTTAAAACTCTTGACCCAACCCAGTTTGGCTTTATTAAGTGTAGATCATGTCTATTGAATGTGGTGGACTTCTACTATATTTCTTTGTAAATAAGACCTAACCAGAGAATAAGGCCTAGCATGGTTTTCCAGGGTGGTCATGATATAAGCCCTACCCCAAAAATAAGCCCCAGTTAAGCTCGTCAACAACACACGACAGACGTGTTGAATTATAAAATAATATTATTGACACCCGTTGACTGAGGTTATCATGCTCACCATTTTCGGACCATTCGGACACCCAACTTCTTCTCTTTGCAGAAAGTCATAAGATTCTTTCCCTGGGAGTCCTCCATGATTCTTACTGTAACCCTAATTATCACTCATACTTGATGGCTGAGATCCTTGGCCCATAAACACTGGCAGGTGTACTTTGATTGGTCAAAGTACAGACAAACTGCGTAAAGTGCAAGCACTTGATAAGTAACAGCTGTGGTTGTACCTTCTCTTCTTAACCGGCACCATTTTGTGTTGCCACTCTGGTCTCATATGTCTTCAATTAACCCCCCCCCCCAGACAAGATGACTGCAAAAAGAAAGAGCTATTCCATCGAGTACAAGAAAGGAATCATGGAGGACTCCCGGGGAAAGAATCTGTTGGCTTTCTGCAAAGAGAAGAAGTTAGATTTCCAAATGGTCCAAAAATGGGGTGCAGCGTACGATAACCTCAGTCAACAGGCCGACGAGGGAAATGCTAAGAAGTGCATGTGTGGATCAGGTTAGCAACCATTATTTCCTGAGCTGGAAGACATCATCTGTGAGTGGATTGCAAACAGGAGAGCAAAGGCTTTGGTTGTGCGCAGGGCTGATATTCAAGCATTTGCCCTTGCAATGGCACCATAGTTAGAAATATCCCCAGAAGAATTCAAAGCATCAGAACATTGGCTGGATGGCTTCCTTCAGCGATATGAACTGTCTCTATAAAGATCAACAACACTGTTCAAGCTGGAAGATACTGAAGTTATTAAACATGGACTAGCGTTCAAGTTGATGACATTGACGGCATTGACTTTTCTAAATACCAACCCTCCAACATGATTGCTATGGATAAAACTTCAGTGTTTATGGACCATGGATCTCGAACAACAATCAATCAGAAGGGTGCCTCGTCAATCTACATTCCCTCTACTGGTTATGAGAGTGCACATATTACCTGTATTTTGGCAATTCATCTAGATGGAAAGAAAACCCCACCTCTAATCATTAGTAAGGGCAAGAAAAATAAGACTGAGCATTTTTCAGCCATTTACATTCTTGAAACTGAAAAATCCTGGTGCACACAAGCAGCTATAAGGAAGTGGGTCAATGTAATACTGCCACTTGTTTTGCGAGGGGGCGAAACAGGTCTGCTAGTCTGGGATTCAGCCAGCACTCACAGTGCAAAAGAAATGAAGAAATTCCTTGCACGAAGAAGAAAAGATCAAATAATGATTCTCGCAGGAATGACTGCCTATCTCCAGACTCTTGATATTGCAATATACAAAACATTTAAAGACCATTTGTGCATGGAACTCAATGACTACATTGAAAATAGAATGGAGAGAAATCAGCATGGAAACTTTGTGAAGCCTAGCCTGCAAGAGGTTGTGACTTGGGTGAAAAATTCATGGTATAAAAATCACTGACAGCTGTGTTGCCAATGCACGATGAGCAGGCTACTTGGACAAGCAGTGCTCATTTAAGGAGAGCTCTATTGCTAGGCATGCCAGATTGGGACCAATGGTTCTACAGGAAATGGAGTTATAAGAAATTCAGGCTGAAATTTGGGGGTTGGACACTTATGACAATGTTCCAGAAGGAGATGACATGACTGTATTTGATTAAGCGTGAAAGCTAAGGTGCAGATATTCTGAGGTTGAAATGTTTGTTGCACTCTAAGTAAAATTCTCACACAGCTGTTAACGCGTTACTTAGAACTGCTGTACAATAACAGAAAAGTACAAAATAAATGTCAATTTGTGTATATGAATAAATGTAAATTTCTGTACATGAATAAATGTTGATTTGTGTTCATTAATCATCATCACCTTCTTTCAGCTTTTCCCATTAGGGGTTGCCACAGTGGATCCTCTGTTTCCATTTCTTCCTGCCCTCTGCATCTTGCTCTGTCACACCAACCACCTGCATGTCCTCTCTCACCACATCCACAAACCTTATCTTAGGCCTTCCTCTTTTCCTGTTACCTGGTAGCTTCATCCTTAGCATCTTTTTCCCAATATACTCAGCATCCCTCCTCAGCACATGTCCAAACCAACGTAATCTTGCCCCTCTGACTTTGTCTCCAAACCTTCCAACCTGGGCTGACCCTCTAATATACTTATTCCTGATCCTGTCCATCCACATCATACCCGGTGCAAATCTAAACATCTTTAACTCTGCCACATCCAGCTGTAACTCCTGCCTTTTTGTCAAAGCCACTCACTCCAACCCATATAACATAGCTGGTCTCACTACCCTCTTGTAGACCTTCCTTTTCACTCTTACTGGTACTCATCTGTCACAAATCACTCCTGACACTCTTCTCCACCCACTCCATCCTGCCTGTACTCTCTTCTTCACCTCTCTTCCACGCTCACCATTACTCTGAACTATTGATCCCAAGTATTTAAACTCATCCACCTTCGCCACCTCTACTCCTTGCATCCTCACCATTCCTCTATCCTCCCTCTCATTCACACACATATATTCTGTCTTAGTCCTGCTGACCTTCATTCTTCTTCTCTCTAGAGCATATCTCCATCTCTCCAGGGTCTCCTCCACTTGTTCTCTACTCTCATTACAGATCACAATGTCATCTGCAAACATCATAGTCCACGGGGACTCCTGTCTGATCTCGTCTCTCAACCTGTGCATCACCATTGCAAATAAGAAAGGGCTCAGTGCTGCTCCTTGATGTAATCCCACCAACACCTTAAACACATTTGTCACTCCCACTGCAGACCTCACCACTGTCACACTACCCTCGTACATATCCTGTACCACTCTTACATACTTCTCTGACACTCCCGACTTCCTCATACAGTACCACAAGTCCTCTCTAGGCACCCTGGCATATGCTTTCTCTAAGTCTACAAAAACACAATGCAACTCCTTTTGACCTTCTCTGTACTTCTCCATCAACACTCTCAGAGCAAACATCGCATCTGTATTGCTCTTTCCCGGCATGAAACCATACTGCTGATCACTTATCATCACGTCCCTTCTTAACCTAGCTTCCACTACTCATTCCCATAACTTCATGCTGTGACTGATCAATTTAATCTCTTTGTAGTTACTACAGCTCTGCACATCACCTTATTCTTAAAATCGGTACCAAAACAGTTTTTCTACATTCCATAGGCATCCTCTCACTTTCCAAGATTTCATTAAACAATCTAGTTAAAAACTCCACTGCCATTTCACCTAAACACCTCCATGCTTCCACAGGTATGTCATCTGGGCTAACAGCCTTTCCGTACTTCATCCACTTCATAGCTATCTTTACTTCCTCCTTGCTAATCCATTGCACTTCATGATTACTATCCCCACATCATCCAACCTTCTCTCCCTCTCACTCTCTTCATTCATCAACCCCTCAAAGTACTCTGTCCATCTGCTCAACACACTCTCCTCACTTGTGAGTATGTTTCCCTCATTATCCTTTATCACCTTTACCTCCTGCACATCTTTCCTAGCTTGGACCCTCTGTCTAGCCAATCGGTACAGGTCCTTTTCTCCCTCCATAGTGTTCAACCTTTCATACAACTCTTCATATGCCTTATCCTTAGCCTTCATCACCTCTCTCTTTGCCATGCACCTCATCTCCTTATACTCCTGCCTACTTTCTTCATCTCTCTGACAATCCCACTTCTTCTTTGCCAACCTCTTTCTCTGTATACTCTCCTGTACTTCCTCATCCCACCACCATGTCTCCTTGTCATCCTTCCTCTGTCCAGATATCATACCAAGCACCTTTCTAGCCATCTCCCTTACTAGCTCTGCTGTAGTTACCCAGCTATTTGGTAACTCTTCACTGCCACCCAGTGCCTGTCTTAACTCATCCTTGAACTCCACCTTACAATTACCCTTTTTCAATTTCCACCATTTGATCCTTGGTACTGCCCTCACACTCCCCCTCATCTTCTTGATCACCAACGTCATCCTACAAACCACCATCCTATGCTGCCTAACTACATTTTCCCCGGTCACCACTTTACAGTCTGCAATCCCCTTCAAACTGGCTCTACTACATAAGATATAATCCACCTGTGTGCATCTTCCTCCACTCTTGTATGCCACCCTATGCTCCTCCCTCTTGTTAAAATACATATTCACCACAGCCATGTCCATTCTTTTTTGCAAAATCCACTACCATCTGACCTTCTTCATTCCTTTGTTTAACACCATACCTACCCATCACTTCCTCATCCCCTCTGTTCCCTTCACCAACTTGCCCATTGAAGTCTGCTCCAATCACCACTCTCTCACCCTTGGCTACAGTCATCACCACTTCATCCAATTCACTCCAAAATTTTTCTTTCTCATCCATCACAAACCCAACTTGTGGAGCATATGCACTAACAACATTCATCATTACACCATCAATTTCCAGCTTCATAAACATCACTCTATCTGACACTCTTTTCACATCCAAAACAATCTTAGCATAATAAATGTCAATTTTTGTACATGAATAAATGAATAAAGGTAGATTATTGTATGGTGTGGGTAAATAAGACATCCCATGATAATAAGCCCTAATGAGTATTTCGGCAAGGGAAAGAGTATAAGGCCCGGTCTTATTGTCGTGGAAATATGGTATGAGAGCGTCACCAAAGCCCTGTATGAAAGGAAAACAGTACATATTATCTATCTTTTTGATACAATCCCCCACACTGGTATCATTGAGAAACTCTCCCAGCTGGGTATTAACCCATACATCACCAGATAGGTAGCCAGCTGGCTCACAGAGAAGAAAGCATGTTGTCAAAGTTGGGGATTCCACCTCTACCAGTAGACCAGTGGCATACCACAGGGATCTGTGCTGGGACTTCTGCTGTTTTGAATCTATTTCTCAGACGTCCAGGTGAAAATAGATGGCCTGTGGCTTACCAAGTTCACTGATGATTGCAAACTGTGTGCAATCATTGAATCCCCAAATGATGTTAACATATAACAAGAGGGACTAACACAGACAAGTGACTGGTGCCAAAGCCATGGCTAAAACTACGTGCAAAAAATTCCATTGCTATTATAGGAAGTCCCTGCAAATTACAGTATTGACAGCCCCTTGAGCTCAAATCTAGTGGTGTTAGATTTGGGAACACAGGTTGATAGCAATCTAAACGTCGATCACCATGTGTCCACAGTGGTAAGGAAGCCTTCTACATTGCTCATTCCATAACTAAGGGCATCTCATCCAAGATTAAAGATGTTATAACTCCTTTGTACTCAACTCTCATCAGACCACTAATAAACAATGCTCCCTTTTGCATGCACCTTACTAGACACTTGCAAGAGCTGGAGAGACCACAGAGGTTTCTCACCAAGAAAATTCAGGGCCTCCAAAACATGACCTAGATAGAAAGATTTAAAGCTCTGTCACTGTACTCTCTATCCTACAGGCTGCTGAGAGGTGACTTGTGCCTGTCCTACAGTCTCTGACCCTGCCCTAATGGAAATGCTGCACATTCGCTTTTAAAAAATGGGACAAGAGTCACTCACTCCAGGGATTTCTACCTAGTCTGCAACATTAATAGAATATGCTGTAAAGGCATGCTGTAAAAATTGCCGCTCCTCCGGAATAAACTCAATTCACATGAAGCAGAGATCCTCGATGACCCTATTCAAGATCAACCTAGACAGTTGTACAGGAGACCATAATTTCACCTCAGGGGTGGTACCTATGTCCCTCATGGACAGAGGCAGTCGGTGCTGATCATAGACTTGCTCTGCAAATAGCAACCATCTAACCAAGGTCATTTAGGGAACATGGGTATAACATGGCTAAGCTTGTAAAGGTAACAATCCAAAAGAATGGGGCTTGAAAAATTAGATCAACAGTGAAATAAAGCAGTGCAAATAAAAGGTCCAAACACTGGATCTGAACTGTCAAATATTTTATTCAAAATCATACAACACACAAAGCTTTCAGGAATAACCCTTCATCACTGTATATAGATATTTTTTTAGGCCTGTAACAGCCCTAAGGCCAGTAGCCTAGTAACCTCCTATGATGCTATAAACATATGAACCAAATGTACTTGAAAAACCCAATAAGCAGGAGATGGAATGATACATAATACTCGGGCATAAAGAAGGGTGATGAACAAACAGAGGATGGGCAGTGTCTTGGAGAAAATTAGTCAACAAATGAGGATTGGAAGTGCCACAGAAGGAGGGTATCAAGGCAGTAGCCATGCATGCCTACAAAAAATAGGTAATTATGCCCCATGGAAACATTCAAAAGTGAGTCAGCGGTGAACCCCATTCATATCGGTATGTACATGCTTGTCTTGGACTTTACACAATAGCAGGCATGCTACTTGATTCAATTTTTGTAGTCTGCATGCAGTATGTCTTTTAAGTGCATTTATGATGCCAATTACCCTCCATTTCTCTTTTCCCTTCCCCTGCCCTTTTATATGCGCCCCACTGTCACTGGAATGCCTTCACAGTCTCTTATTCTGACTTTCTCTCAAATACCAGTTATGTTACCTCACCTCATAGGTCCTCAGTGCTCTGTAAAGAAGTTCTTTTACAGACCTAGAAAGTAGTTATTTGTACTCCCCACTCTTTTCTCATTACTCAGGGTGATGCCACCACCACATCTCCCAAATTGATCTTGCTCATATAAATCACGTTTGCTTAACACTATACTGAGAATAGCACCTACAATCTCTAGTTGTATCCTTTTTTGTTCATTCCGTACAAATTTCTAGTGACTTTCCTTTGGATTCTTTCAAGAAACCTGGTGTGTCTGATTGCATGGGCTCTAGAACTGCATACTCTGTGTAGTGTGATAATTACCTAGCAAAGCTATTCAACTGTGTCTATACTTAAGGTGTCTCTCTTCCCAAGGCCATATTGTAGCAATATTTTTGTTTATGTATCTGCCCTCTCACAACGCCAGTGGTAGTCCAGTTGAGATATGATCCACTCCTTTGGATGTTTCTCATGCTCTGTTACTGTCATTTAAAACCCTCTAGCTATAGTTGACACCATAATTGTTGTGACCCAAATTCAGTAATTTGCTTAAGTCTGCACTGAACCTGAAATGTTACCCTTCCAAACACTGTTAGCCTTTCAAATTCCCTCTCTTTTTTCTTCCTACACCATGCATTGCTGTATATATCTTTGTATAATTCTGGTCCTGCATGTTTCTGTTGCCAGGTTTGACTGCAGCAAACATATTGAGGATTATATACTCTGAGCCAACTATCTGATAGTTCACTAGTCACTTTGCCTACTCCTGACATTGTCCATCTCACCTTAACCTTCTATCCCTCACCTTTCCACCATCTAGCAGTTCATTTCCTCTATCTCGGGGCTACATCTTGTCCTTTTCCTAACTGCTGCAACTTGTTTAGTAGTGATAAGTTGTGTGGCATAGTATCTAAGACCATGTCTACCAGTAATCATGACAAAGTCTTCTGCAGCAGTCATAAAAAGAATGTTCATTCAGGCCATGAGCCTTCACTCATGGTTGTCTCGGGGACTGTTTTCTTTTAAAAATCAGACAATCTTTCCATCAAGATTCACTGCTTTACTTTTGCTGATACCGCCGGTAGACTAACTATCTTGTAATTTCTCTGAGTTTTCCTCTTACTGCCTTCTACCCCTCAAACCCTTCATCAGTGTACAACGGTCGGTTGAAGATTTCCTTTATGGGTACATAGCATATTAGCCAAATTCCTGAGGACCCTGTAAGGCAGCCAGTGTGGTTCCACACTTTAATCCTTCTGCTGTCTTTATACTTCAAGACAGGCATATTGATCCCCATTCTGGAAGCTTTCTCGGATGCTTTTCATTATAGGATAAAAAAACCTAGGATAAATTTTCTTTTTTAGGGAACTTTTTTTCTTCTGAGAAGTTTGATATTCCTTCCTTCCGAGTCTCCATTTTCTCAACTTTTCTGACTTTCTATTTGAGAAAGGGTCATTCTTTAAGATTGTATAATTTCATTTAAATAACAATGCTACATATACGTTTTGGACATGAAATGGAATAGCCAGTAATGCTGCAGAAAGGCTAAAACTATCCTAACTATAAATAATGGTGAACCTGCTATTTTTGATAAACACAAAATGTTCTTTTACTATTGCAACAGTTGTAGGACAACTAGACAGAGGAAAAAAAGAGATGTTAAAAAAGTTTTAGGGTTAAAAGTTTTAAGGTAAAACCCAAGGAGCATCATTTATTTACTTTATTTTTATGTTTTGTTAGCTGGTATAGTGCAAATAAAGAACACATTTTCAATGAAAGCCTAGTGAGAAAAACTCCACATGATCAAACTGCAATATACAGAAAGTAATAGTATATTATAGACATACATGTAATGACAGGGTTACTGGCATTTATTGATCACATAACAATAAACAGAACAGTAAAGTGCTAAGTTCAAAGAATAAAACAAGAGAAGCAGATTACCATTCACAACATAACACAAAGGATATGTGTTGTCCATATGCAAATATGCAAACATCATTAGTCAGTAACAGACTGGCTTCTAATGCTCCTAAAATTATATCATAATAATATGTTATTTGTAGAGTAGGACAAAAAACTATTACACCTGTTGTTGAATATTAAGGGTAGATGAGACATCAGTCTTAGAAAACAGCATTGTTTACTAAGCAACAAAACTTTTTAAGTTCTCTTGAAAATGGGTTATGGATAACAACACATTCATAGCCATTACCTTCAAAATAGATCAATACATTTGGGTTAAAGAGTTCCTCTATTTTTCTCTTTTTTTTCCCATATAATTTCCAGAGAACTTCAACATGAACAAATGAAGGTTTTCTTCAAGTTCACTATCTGTCTCATTTACAGAACCACTGCTCCAAACATCAGTTACCCCTTTAAAACGCCCAAACAAATACTGCAGTGTCTTTCTTTAGCCCTCAATTTATACAGCTTTAATTGCTTCATTATGTCAACCAGCTCTGGCTAACACAGCAAATTCTGTCTCTGGTCTTAAAGAAACTCATTCAAGTAAGGAACTTCCATCTTAAGCAACTGTGTTCATTTATACCACAGTCAATATAGAAACTGGTACTTTTCCGTTAACGTGGCAGCAGTCATCAGGAAACAGAATGGGGAAGCAGTCATTGGGAAACGGAAATGTTGCAGTGAAATATATACAGAACTACCACAAATCTTATCCTAAGTATGTTAACATTTTCACCTGATGCTTCTATTTTTCAAAGTCCTTTCTCCCTATTCTCACTTCACCCTTTCAGCAGATGTTCCTCTTTTTCGAAGGGCTTTGTCCCCTTTGTCTGTGTGTTTTGGCTGACAGATATGCATCAGACATTTACAGTTGTTAACATAGTGATCCTAACAAATCAGGAGATGTTCATGAAGAGGAGCACTTCCTGATATTTTGGCAAGATAATGTCTATGATTTTTAACGTATTTAGGAAGTAATGTGTAATCTTTCTAAAACTGTCAGTGTAAGCTGCACTGACTGACTTTGGGCAAAATGAGTAACAGTCCAAGATGAAAGCCAAATTAAGAACCACAATACAATACCAAACTAGGCAGCAGTGCCTTTGGATGAGAAATCCGTATGAGAACCAAGACAAAATTAAAAACAGAACACAGCAGTCCAACATGCAGTACTGACATCTGACAAAATCATTAAGACTATCACAACGAAGACAAAAGTAAAAGCAGAGAAAAACCAGCAATAGGGACTTCACATGAAGCACTGACTTCCAAGCCAAAATCCATAGTACTTTGACAACAAAGTGAAAATTAAAACCAGGACACAACAATTAAATAAGCAGTAGTGAGATGTCATAAAATACATAGCACTGTGAGGATGAAGAGCAAGTTAAAAGCAGGAAAAATAGGCAGCACTGACTTGAGATCAACTGCTTATTTTGTCTGCTGCCCTGTTAATGGAAAAGTACCTAAAAATTTAATAAATACAATTTACATCCGTATTTACACATTTTGATTACTTGCACTTCATTATTTGGCAAAAAGTGTTAAAGTCTTCTACCCTCTGTATAGTAAAAGCTCTTGTAATGTGTATACAGGTAGAGGTTTTAAGAAATAGTACTAGACAGATAAAATTAAAGGAATGTACTAACGATAAATCAGTAGTTACCCGAAAAGTAAAAAATGCTTTATAGAGTAAGGATATAGTATCATGGAGAGTTTACAATATTAGTGATAAAATGTTCCATGTTTTAGCAACAGCTGAGGAGAAGTGCAAGTCTCCATAATGCTTTAAAGACACTTTAAATGTAGGAAGTGACAAAAGGAATGATGTGTACAACTGGTAGACGATCAGGCAATTAGTAGAGAATGTGTTTTAAACATATACTGAATTTTGTAAGTAATGCATTGCTTGACAACAAGTTTTTTTTTAATCAAACTCTAGCAAGTTATTCTCTCTAAATGAAAGGTAATGATGTGCTGCGGTACAGAGACTGGAGAACAATTTTTAATCTCTTTGAAATGTTTGAGTGTCCATGGGTTTGACAGATGAACTGAAGTCTGTGAGAACAGAAGAGCAATGTAATAGACCAGGTAGGTGGAACATGGATACTGTGCTTAAGCAAGCAAGTAGTACAATAAAGGGGCAAACACAATGCAGCATGCCTAGTTTTTGGTTGCATTGTAATAAAATATTAATGTGTTGCTTGTGCTTTAGTGGTGGATCAGAGTTGTGTCTTAGTAATTAAAGAGAAGAGAAAACTTCCACAAAAATGTACCTGTATGATATACTCTAAATTCATTGGAATTTGTCTTCTAAGAAATAGCTGTAGAATAAGTTACATTGTATTTTGTGGTGGTTAGTCTGCAGGTGAATCTGATATGTAACATTTAATGTCATTGAAGTAGCTTTGTTGGGTGTCAGTGATTGTGGCTAAGGATGTTGAGGAATAGCATAGGTGCAGTATTATCAGTGCAGAGTATGGTAGAAGTTGAGTGTTTACTGTTTCGGCATCGTTTCCACAAAGACTATCAGTAGAAGTGGTCCATGTTCAGAAGTTTGTGCTAGTATGGGAGATGGTATGCTATGAAGCTGATCGCTGACTGGGATACCTTACGGCTTGTGAGTAGCTCAATGATAGCTGCTAATCCTCTAGAGACTGCCTATAAATAAATCTACAGTAGATCACCATTCTAAAATAATACAGTGCTACACCACGTTGAAAACCATGCAAAAGATTTAAGGCTGTACCTTCATATTTATTATTCCTTAGTTCCTGATAGGACAGGTTTGTAAAATTTAGGAGAGTTCCTTCTATATTGTATTCTGGGTAAAGCAGTGGTGAGCTATGTTTAGACTGATATGGATAGTTAGGATTGTCAGCAGTTGTTGATTAGTACACTTTTCAAATATTTTAGGGAAATGAGGAAAGATATCATTGGGTGATATGAGTTAGTTTAGTATATGTATATCCTTTGTAAAAGGATGCAATTATTGTGTATTTCTAGTAATTAGAGATCTTTTTGTTACTATGGTTACTAGGAATGCTGTAGCATCAGCACATATATTAAATAATAACGAGAAACACTGTCTGCTGAAAGAGAGGCTGTTTTATCCACTTTTTAGGAATTTTTCTGTGTGTGTTTTTTACCTGAGATACAACATGTTGATGTTGCCACTGGAGGTGGTGATAGTGGAAGTGGTGTAGTCTGTTTGGTATGAGGCTGCTGGGACCTGATGTTTAACTGAAGTAGGGAGGGTTTCAGCCTGTAAAAGGTTATTTTTCTGAGTGATAATTATAGACTTTTGTCTGCCACTAGGATTGTAAGATCGCCCCCTTCCACACAGTATCAAAAGTCATTGGGTTGCTACTCATTCATCATAACACTAGCAGTCTTCTGCTAATGAGTTTACAGCTTTTTGTTGTTTGGCTTTGGACACAGTATTCTTAACCTTGCATACCTGTTGCCCTCATTTTATGCATTCTCCTCCTCGGCCAGTTATTTACCCACTGGATTAGGTAGCTACTAACTAATCTTTGAAAGTATGGTGCCTGATATAATACTCCTGTGGTGAATTTGTTGAATGCCTTATCATGGTCAGATTGAAGTACATTGCCTGTGTGGGGCTGTTCTTCATTATCTATCCTCATTACATCCTCAGAAATGATACAACATAAAAAAATGCTCTTCCCTTAAATCCATATAATTCTGAGTCTTTAAATGTAAGTTCACTAAATGCCTTTCGATATATCATTTATCATATACTCCATATGTTTCCAGAGACTGCAAATATTTCTGTTTGAGTCTGATGTACCACCTCAATCAGGTAAGGTGAGCAGTGCAACCTGATGTCAAACGTCCAGAGCACAGCCTGCTGAAAGGCCCTTACTAATCAAGGAATGTAATGTCTGCAATGGATTATCATTTGTTTTGCGAACAAAGCTGCCACCTTTGGAGATAACATTCTTGATCTTTTTATTATTACTGTGGTTATCATATCCTCATATCCTCTATAATGTTGGTCATAAAGGGTCATCACTGATGGATGGATGTAGTACTTTTTTTTCAGTGCATTATTATAGAATGTCATTTGTTACGCTATTCTCTGCAAGTATTATGGATAAAAGCAGTTTTTGGAATAGGTATATTTTTTTCTCTGTGTTGTCACATTCAGCTATCAAGTAGGATTTAATAGTATTTATTACCCATGGGCATGTTTTTTATCTGACCTTTTTATGGAGTGATTCTTTGGAGTTCAGTATGTCTAAAAAGTTATTGTTAAAGAATTTAACAGTATCATTAAGAGTATCATTAAGAGTAATGGTCCTTAATGGCTGCTATCTGACCTTATTAAAAGTGCAGAGATATTATTTCTGTTTAAATAATTACTATTATGTAGCCACCAGAACTGATGAAAATAATTACTATAAGAATCAGAATAGGAGGCCCTGTCGATGTTGAAGTCACCTAGTCAAATTACTTCATTTTTAATGTTTTCATGAATGTAACATAAGAGGTATCTTGGAATAAATGGCAGTATATGACTGTTGTTTTTGCATTATTAACTGTTAAGCAAAGTTGATTATGGGGCTTGGTTATCAGTACAAGCTGGGCTGAAAACATTTTAACCTTAAAGTGTGATCTCTTTGTCTTAGTAGGATCTTTTCAGCACTGTTTCCAGAATGTAGATAATATCTGGGTAGTAGTATTATTGGCAGGCTTGAACTAAGGAAGTAGGGAAATCTATTATTTTGTCATATACTGTGAAACGTAGGTGTGTTATTTTCAGTGTGCATTTCAAGATCCAGTCAGACTGAGTGGGGAATGATACAATGATATTTTGTGAACCGGGAACTGAGTTTGTCAGTATGTCACCTAATTTTATTTGCAGCAGATCCACAAGTAGAAACAGTATTTGTACTGTGTCAAGCTTGTGGGGGCATAAACATTCATAGCTTGGGATTGGTTCAAATGCTTTGGGAAATAATCTGCTATGCCAAGTTGTATTCTAATTTTGGGTTACATATGTTTATTAGCAATGAAGATAAATCGTGTCACGGAGGAGCAGGAGTGCTATGCAGTAAATTTGCATACTAAGCCTGTAATACTTTAGAAAGATAAATATACAATGGGACAAGACCACCTGCATGTTCATGCCTCAATGCGTAAGCATAGCGCTCTATGCATGGAGTATGCATACAAGCTACTCTCACCCAACTGTATGCAATTCTAGGACTATGCATGCGGAGTATTGTCTGATCCTGAGATGTAAACTCTGGGGCAGCAACCAAATGCTTATCAGTAGTGATGACTAGCACAGGAAAATAATTAATAATTAACTAAATAAATAAATTAGCATCAATTCAACTGCATAGGAGGAAAATCCCCATCAGTGACAGAGTTCTCTACAATGCAAACAGACCTTCTATCAAACACTACCTTGCCCACATTCAGTCTGTGATATTTGGCATACTTCTACCAATGGGAGCTCACACAGTACTAGATTACCTCATAATGTGATAATGCTCCCTTATCTACCCTCATATCTAATGGCTGTGACATGTTTATAAATCACACACATGCATAAGGGCAGAGCACAGCATGGAAAGTTAAGGCAGTTACTTATGGTATAATATGCCTTGTCTAGAGTGCATTGTACTGTACTTAACTGCCTGACATCACTTTGCTATGTTTCCCTGTCATGCTACACTTTACTTCCTATCAGACTGAGCACTGGAGTTTCTATGTAGATCAGTGTACTCGGAAGTGGCATGCACCATAAGTACCATAAAATGAGAAGTCTCTTGTACGCTGCTAGTAGCTACTGTTCTGCATATATAAATGGATTGTGGTAATCACCATCAGCATGTTACGTGGAGTGTGCATGCTGCTAGTGGTAATCACCATCAGCATGTTACGTGAAGTGTGCATGCTGCTAGTGGTAATTACCATCAGCATGTTATGTGGAGTGTGCATGCTGCTACTGGTAATCACCATCAGGATGTTATGTGGAGTGTGCATGCTGTTACTGGTAATCAAAATCAGCATGTTATGTGGAGTGTGCATGCTGCTACTGCCCCTCTGACTATTATGTTTTTCAACAGCAGGAAAAGTTTTGTAAGGGGTGTGAGTGGATGTTTGTGCTTTGATCTTTGTGCATTTAATAGTTAAAAGTATGGGGTTTGGATGATGGCCCCATGGTATTCCTATGACCAATCAGGATGGTTGAAGAGAAAAGTAGTCAAAGGAATGAATGGATGAGGTGCTGCATTTTTAGGTGTAGATTACTATCAGAACTGAGCAAACTTATCAAGGAAGAGTAACTTACAGAGGACAATAGTGAGTATATTTATTGATATCAGCAAGATAGGGCACCTGATTATTCAAGTCTGTTGTGTCATGTAACGTTAGTAGAGAAAAGTGGGTTGTAATGGGCTTGAGTATTTTTTATTGTAATCACTGGGAAAGTGCAGGTAATCTCTTATTAGTAAGCAGTGTTTTAATACTGGACAATACTAGCTAAATGTTGACATATGCTGTGTAGATAGTGGTTAGTTTTCCCTAAAGCAAATGTTAAAAAGAAATGGATTATAGTTTGAGCTACTTTACAGAGGTCAGGTGACTGGCATCTGGCATGTTCAGCATGATGTCATGTGACTGGCTGTTGCTGCATACAAATAGATGGGGTGTGATACTATTTAGCGGAAGGTTAATGTGGGTATAAAGGTAATAATATGGGTGATTGGTGGTAACAGGGATCATGGAGGGGAAGAGAAATGAAGAAATGCATAGAAGGCCACATCACCACAAGTCAAGGAAAGTAACTTATTTCCTGAGACACTCAGGAGAGCTTCCTCATACATTTAAAATGGCAGCAGCAAAGTAATAAACACATCTGTTTGTAATTACATTTCCAAGTATCACTAAGAAAATTATAACAAACTTTAAATTCTGCATCTACAGGTAAGTGTCTATTTAGAGTAAAGCAGCTGAAAGCTGCACTCACAAAGGCAAGGTAATTATGAGGTGCTTAAACTAGTTTGCAAATCAACTATTGTATGATGTGTTGTTTTTTTCTATTATTTGGTTAGGATTAGGGTCAGAGCTCTACTATTACTAACTATAAGCTGCATAGGAGTCATGTCTTTGGACATCCGTGGTTGTGCAGCAGTTAGTGTTGCCGCCTCACAGCAAGAGGTTCTCCGGTTCAATCCTAGGCTGGGGTGCCTTCTGTGTGGAGTCTGCATGTCCTCCCTGTGGTCACTTGGGTTTCCTCCAGGTGCTCCAGTTTCCTTCCACATCCCAAAGACATGCTGTAGGTGGATTGGACACTCCAAATTGGCCCTAGGTGTGAATGCATGCATGTGTGTGCCTTCTGTGGAAGGTTGGGCACCAGGCTAGCAACTCAACACCATAAAACTCCACTGCCAATCATGAGCGGACAGGTGATCTGCTGTGGTGACCCCTAACTGGGAAAAGCCTAAAGAAGAAGAAAGAGGAGTCATGTCTTTAGCCAGATACTAAAATAATAATAATAACAAAAACACACTACAATATGTGAAAAAAGTGAATATATTTCTTACGATAACTCCTTTTTATTTGTAAGCATTATCAGATTGTGGTTCTCACTTAACCAGATGACAAAGTTAAATGAAAGAACACTTTAAACAATTAAACAATACATGACATTTCAGTTAACCTGGTCTGGCCATCTCTTCCTTGAATTAAGTACAATTATAGAGATCTCTCAGATTGGTCTCATTGATGCAAATCTTCTGATGAAATGGATTTGGAATCTAAGAAAGTTCTTCTTATTCTTACACAGAGAATTCAGCATTCTCACCCATATCTCTCAACCACACTAACCATTTGAAATGTTGGGACTTGCTAGACTAAATGCAGAAATACAGAGACGGAATGTCGGACAGAACATTCTTACATATACTAAGTCCAAGATGCTATTTCTTGGAACGTTCCATTTTCTCCAAGGTATACAAAATCGTGAAAACCCAAAATGTTGAAGCCCAAAATCCTGAAAGTTCAAAATGCTGAAAACTCAAAATACTGAATTTCATAATACTGAAAACACACAGGATACCAACACTTACTATATTCCAGCACAAGTACATACAGAAACATATTACTCTTCAATTATAAACAGGGGGGCAAGCCCTCCAGCACCCCTCATGTGTGGGGAAAGCCCCCCATACCCCCTGCTACTTAAATATATCAATCCAAGACTGCACTTCACTACACTAAGTGCAATCTTGGAGTTGATATATTTAAGTAGCAGGGGGTGTGGAGGATGCAGCCTCCCACATGGGGGGTGCAGGGGGGCTTGTCCCCCAGTTATACTTGGAGAAGAGTAATATGGTCTGTCTTTTATTTGTTTTTGTATGTTCTTGTGCTGGAATATTTAAGTGTTGGTATCCTGTGTGTTTCCAGTATTATGAAATTCAGTATTTTAAGTTTTCAGTATTTTGAACTTTCAAGATTTTGGTCTTAGGATTTTGGGCTTTCAGGATTTTGTAGTGCTCCTATATATATATATATATATATATATATATATATATATATATATATATATATATATATATATATACATATATATTTTAGATACATATGGAATTGCTATCACTTGATAGAATTGCAGTTGACTAAAAGTCATATAGTTGAAACAGTGTAATTGAAAATCCACTTGAGTGAGAAGGCCCGTTTCACTGTATTACTAATGACAGAGAGGTATAGAAGTGTGTATGCAGTATGTGATAATGTCATTTCTGAGAATGCAGTTTGCTAGGAAAGCAATCTAGTAGATTATGTGTAGACTGAAAATGCCAATGTTATTTTGCACCACTCAAATTTACACATGTTTATATTTGTGTGTTAGCACTGTTTCACTCTGTATGGTGTTTTTGTTTCCCCCCTTTTTCCAATAGTTGTGCAACTGTGAAATTCGTTTTTTTACTGCTGTACTTAGTTATGCAGGATGTTTTCTTTGATTTGTGATTAAGTGAAATGAGGTTTCACTACTATGGGTTTTCAATCAAATTGCTTCAACCATTTGAGTTTCAGTCAACTGCAATTCTTTCAAGTGATAGTAAACCATATGTGTATAAGGTTCCCCTTCACAATCTCGAATTACTGAATGCTCGAAATTCAGTAACTCGAGACTATAAAGTCAAACCAATAAAAATCCCAAAACCCACAAGCACGAAAACAAAAAACCCCGAACATACAGAACACATATACCACACAACACTCACAGCATACAACCCACATCACATAAACTACAAGCCCTACACTACATGCATACAGGTGGCAAGCCCCCCTGCACCCCCTACTTATATATTCTAACTCCGTAATCACATTAATCCACAAAATAAAAAACACCACACAGCCATTTTACACTGCCTTGCACACACACACAAATACAGACTCATCCAACACTCACACTTATACTCCCACCTCCATACCCTAACCCTCACACACAACAAAACACATACATACACTCACTTACCTTCACTTCCGTAAAACATCCCGACTCGCACACTTCCCATCCCGTAGCTGACATGCATAAGTGCAAATTCGAGATATTTGAATTTGCACTTATGCAGACTCGTGTTTAAGGGTTTTCAACTTTACAGTCTTGAGTTACTGAATTTCGAGCATTCAGTAATTCAAGATTGTGAAGGGGAACCGTGTATAAGGGTTTATATTATATTAATGAGTTTCAGAAACTTGAAATTCACATGGTCGAGACCATATATTCCAGTTTCTGAAAACTTGAATGTAAAAAAAATTCTGCATTTCTGCAAGGGGGTAACCTACCCTTCAGTCCCACATCTACTGCAAATTATTTATTCCAACTCTGAGATCACACTACAGTGGGGAAAAGGGAAAAACTCCCCATTAAAGCATGCCTGTGTAGATGACAGTACAGTGGGGATTGGAGAATGGTGGTAACACATCAACAAGGGGCTGTAGGCGCCCACTGCTGATGGGTGTGTTAGTTGGAGCTTGGATTCTGTACTACTTTAACATTGCGACTGTGACACACTATTGGTTCTTTATATGTGCATCCAAGCACTGCAAAACTGAAACATCTTTCCTCACCTAAAGCATAACATTACAAGTACAGGAAACATGACAGCTATTCAGTGGCATGAAGACTGTGATATCTCTGTGGGAAATATAGCAAAACTCTGCATTCACCATGAGTAACAATCACCATCTACCCAACAAATGTTCACTTTGTTGCATGACCATACTTAAACTTTATGTGGGGTCTCATGCCAAATGCTTACAATAATCAGTAGCCTTTATTAAATGTCTTTGCCAGCTATGGTGAGTGTCATCAGGCTATTGAAATATATTTTGCTCCTCAAGGTTTTCTGTTGATGTTGTATTGAAAAATGAATGAGAGTTTACATTTTTTAATTCCATGCCAGACACAGCATTCAGTGAACTTTTTTGCCTGCTATGCTAATTTCGATGTTGATCTTGGAACTGTTTTGTAGATATTTAACCAGGTTGCAGGCACACAGATTTCACCTCATAGCTTGCAGTGTCACAGTTCACTGCATTTGCTTTGGACTACCACTTCCGACCAGATTCACTCTCTTTAATTCCATCTGTTTTCACTTGCATGTTATATAAGTGATCAAACCACTTCATCATCATAAAAGGGCCGACAAGCGTGCCTGTCTGAAGCAGTAGGTAAAAGGTGTCCTGGGAAATGATGCAATAAATAATAATTTTGTTTAATCACCGTATCGGAGAAAAATAAAAAAAAATACTAGTATACAAATCAAAAATGAGAGCAAACAAGATGGGATTCCTAGATACAGGGTGACCATCCTTACTTTCTTATTTCTGAGGAAGAAGAAAATCAACTCAAAGTGATAAGGGCAAGACATTTTAATGATAAATGGATTACACAAGAACAGCCTCAAATCTTGTGTTAAGAAGTATAAAGTATTCACTTAAAAGACTTGTAGAGGTATAACCTAACTGAAACTGCCACTCCAATGACTGAAGCAGTTTAATATCTATTTACTGAAGTATTGATTTAAACAGTTTCTATTCCAGCCCCTTGGGAATTATGTGTAAATGCAGCTTTATGAAATGTGCCCTCCTGTGACCGCGGCTGCTCTTTGATTTCATTTTAAATGCATTTTCATCTTATGTATTCTTGGATAAACCTCACATTTTAAGTATGTGTATCTTGTTTTCTTTTCTGGAGAAAATACCATCCATTTAAACTGTTTATTTTCCACAAACACAACACTGCCACTTACATGCTATCAGCCACATACGATCCTGAAGCATTTTTGCTCAGAGGTGGCTTGTGAACTGTATGACTTTTGATAAATGTATATCCCAAAGTGTTATGAAAATATATCAGGATGATAGCACTATTAAAATAGCTCTCTTTTTTTAGATACCATTCAGATGTATCCAAGAAGGACATCAATAGAGGTGGACTGTTATAGAACAAAAGATTATATTAGGATTTTGAAGAGTGCCGACATGCTGCTGTAATGCATGCTGAGAATTCAACAATTATAACAACATGGCTGCTTTTAATTGCTAAATAAATGTTAAATAAGAATGAGAATATTCCGTCTACTACTAAATAATGTAGCTGCTGTGTTTTATGAATCTGATGTACTGCTTTGTGCGTGTGTAGAACACCAAGGTCTGCCTTCTCTAAACTAATAAAAGCTAGGTACCAATTAAAGAGTTTAAAATATCGTAAAGCTAATTTGTTTATGTAATAACTCTGGAATTATACTTTTTGATAAAACTAAAATGCCCTGTCATAAAAAAAGCCAGCTGCCTCTCCTTAGCGTATTTAATTCATCTAGCTCTCTCACTCTTTTTATTAATTATACTTCTTTTAAAAAATATCAACAGTCAGTCATTTGTGAGATTATTATTGCAAAGTTGATCTGGTAAAGTCAGGATGGATAAAAATGCTTATAATAAATGAAAGCTGAATTATTCTAGTGACTAAATCTTTTTGAGACTGTTTCTTTAGTACTTTTATAGAAGAATTAACATCCAAAGTTTTAGCCTATGTATTACCATCGTTTACTATTCTAAGTTTAAACATTTTTATTTTCCATTTTTCTCAAATAACAAGGAAGTGAAAGCAATCTGTATTTTCATGCTGAGGACAGCTATCCCCACTCTTCTCTGCGTGGGTTATGTCATTTGTAAGATAAAGGATAAAGTACTGTGAAACTTTCAATTGTTAATTAGTGGTCAGAATTTCCAGTTGTTTAATATAAATGGAGACATTTGCCAAAGTGAATTTTGCCTGCATTTTTCAGAGCCGCTTTTATCTTGTTTCCTCAGATATTTGTTATATTCCTACTGCTCTTTTTTGCATTATATTTAGTCTTTTGATTTGTACATAAAATGTTCTATCTTTGAAATAGATTCCATTTTGTAATCAGTAAATTTACAAGGAAGACGTGAATGTGTTCTATTTTTATTTATAATACTGTTAAATTAATAAAGTCATCATTAATAAATGGCTACATAAACTTGGTGTATTCAATATCTGAATTATTGCTGTCTTTCTGATGAATGACATGCACTCTACTTTGAATTGTAAAAATATGCTTATGATGAAAATGCTAATATTACAAGAAACAAAACTTTTATCAGATATAAAAAATTATTAATATCAGGCATGGATATGATGTATGAAGTAGAAATGAATGGTTAAACTATGAGGCAACAATCTGCACAATACTAAGTATCAGAAATGCCAAAATATAATACCCAAAATGCAGATGAGTGAAAAAATTAACTATAAGCATTTTTTTCCAGCCAAGCTACCTGAACCCCCCTCCCCATTGTGGGAATGAACCCCCCCAACACCCACAAAAGTATATGTACTAACTCCATGGCTGCACCGGAATGAAAAACTGATAATTCTTACAAATGAAGGGAATTTTTGCAGGTATGCACTTAGAAATCACTATGAGAATGATTTCCTATAGAAAACAACACTCAACAGTGTGTTCTTTGGGCTATTGACACTCAAGAAATTTCACTTTGACCACCTGTAGGGGAGCTAAAAATGGATGCAGAAACATATCTTGCACTTTAGGAGTACATTAAGTGTTTTATCAGAGGACTCGAAGCAGTATATCTTGGCTATATTTTAGAGATTTTTTGAAAGGTTTTAATAGTTTTTGTCAGCAAGAATCTGAAATATGTCAGGCATTTCAATTTGAAAAAAAAAACATTAAGTGCTGTGGCTGAGGACTATCTTAAGTGTATAATAAACTGTTTTGTTAAATATCTAACCAAATCTAACATTTTACACCTAATTTAACATTTGTTTACTGGGAAAGTCCGACTTGGAATGAAGCTAATTTTCAGTGGAGGCCCAGGAAGAAACACTCCAGACAATTTGTTTGCTCTGATGAATGCTACATGATGTTCTTCCATCATTCTGATATTCCAACAGCACCAATGAGACATCTGTCCCTTACATGTCTGTAAGGGCATTGGTCATATTCCAGTAACCGTACAATGAAATGAGCATTACCATCATATTAAAAATATTGCATATTTTACAGTACATATAACAATAAAGAAGGTCTAAAGGCAACCAATATGATATGAATCTTCAGTATCTTCCCTTCAATAGCTCATTTGGTAGAGTGGAGGAGTGTAGTGATTTCCAAAGTCATCTTTAGGACTCTAGTTCATTTCCCACTCAAATGAATTTACTTTTAGGTGGGAGGTTGGCATAATGGTTAAGTTGTTTACCTTACAGACACAAGTTACAGGGTTTGATTCTCATATGGGGTAATTGACTAAGCTTAAAATGGTCCACAAGGGCATTTAGCGTATTACTAATATATGAATCTAATCTATGGAAATGCCTCTTTTGTTGTGCTTCTGCCTGTGTTTCTGAAGCACCTTAGTATTTATAATCCTTAAACACATTAAACTGTCTCAATGTATAGTTCTGTAGTTCTATAGATAATTCATGATTACACAAAATTGCAGTGTGCACATTAGAGGAGACATATAAACATATATGTGAAATAATTATTTTGTTTGCTTGAAATTAAACCTTGAACTTTTGGAATATATTTGTGGTTTTGTCTTTTAGAATATAATTGAGGTTGTGTTACTGTATGAGCCTCTGCGGTAGCACTTATCTACTCACACTAAACAAGTTAGTTGTTCACAATGTACTATACACAGACAGTACAAATAATGAATTTCACCATGATTGCTGGTCATTCACTTAGGATTGTGCATTGCATACTGGAGCCAAATTACATCAGTACCTGGCTTTTAACAGTCTGATTACTTACGTAATAGTGACTCCAATTTTAATGAATATAAGATGACTTTACATACCACTGTTGTAGTATTCATCATCTACGGGATCTTCTGACAAGGACAGCCCATCTGCCCAGTATACCAAAGCCTTTACATCCTCCCGGCATTGTACATCATCTGTATGCTCCATGACCAAGCATAGGGCATAAAGGTGATCTATGTACCCTGAATACTCAGAACTTCTTTGCCGCCAGTCTGAACGCTGCAGTTAAATGCAGTTTGAATGCCCTTTGCTGAGCTCATTTCTACTGAGACTTTTACAGATAAGTACCCCAGTGGGGTTCCTTATTTTTTTCCTTTACTTGTACATGTCACCCAAGAAAGGAGAATGTCAGTGTGGGAGGCAGATTCACCATAAAGACTGTCATGAGAAATGTTTGTTTTGCCTATGTGCTTCACACAAGCATACCCAGTATACTATTTGTGAAGAGGCCTTTGTGCCCAAAAAGCTTCACAGTCATCTGTCCTCTTTTTCTGTTTGTTTTGAGAAACAATGTCACAAACATTTGACACAGGGTACTATTGCAAAGTTCATCCACCATGAGGTACAGCCATCTCTCAAAAAAAGACCAAGAAGCCTCAGTTTGATTCTGCTGCTGTCCAACCTCTGCCAGACATCTCTCTCAAGGTGAGTGAAGGCCGTCAAGTGCAGATACCAGACTCCTCTGATGCAACCAGTTGGAGGTCAGCATGGAACTAGATTCTCACACATTGTCTGAGGCAATGCAAACATACACAGCAAACACTGAGGAGGAACCATAGCTGATCATTTCCAAAGGGCCAAGGGGATTCCACAGAGTCTAATGACAGAAAAGGTCCCTGGTACCCTCATTGAGCCTAGGCATGGCTGTGAGCCTCCTAGGTTGGTCAAGGTGGACATCCTACTGAAGAAGAAGTAGAAAACTAAGCACATTCCTCCCACTGCTAAGAATCCTCAGAGGGAATGGCAAGATTTTACTCTGGGCTTGTTCATTGCCCTGAAGGCCTTAAGACCATCTTGGGCATTATCTGTTCCTGTTTCTCTATGGTTCTCTACTCCAGCTAAAAGAACTAGGAAGTCTGATTCTTCAGATGAAGAGGTGGGTTCAGGGAATGTTTGGCATACTCCTCACAAATTACCTCTCCTTTAAATGATGGCTCTGAAGAAGAGGATTCCTTGAGTCCTGATTCTCCCTTTGAAGAGCTGTCCTTTGGTGATGCAGTAGTTTGCCTGATGGAGTTTTTTTAAGTGGAATAGCTCACAATATTCAAAAGAGGTATTATGAGTTGTTGCAGATAAAATCCCCTAAACCTTCTGCTGTCTCCTTGTGTTGGATGTCATGCAGAATACATTTGCAGCTGGTTCTCTGACTCACTCTTGGTTCACAACCAATGGCCCATAAGAAGCCTGACAATTTTTATAAAGTACCTGAGGCCTTTAAGTACCTCTGCAAGGATCCTTCTTCATACCCTGCTGTGTTTTTTCTTTCTTTCTGTTGACAAGTTGTCCAAGCTTTTGCCTTCTTTCAAGCTCCTTCCTTCTGATAAAGATCATAAGGCTATGAAGAGGTTGGGGAAAAAAGTGCATACTTCTGTTACCCCCTGGCATTCAAGGCCATTAATTGTCAAACCCATTTGACTAGGAGGTGGGTTGTTGTTTGAACTTCCTGACTCTTAACAAAAGACTGCTGCCCTCTTCTTAATAAGTTCCATTTCACAGGTGGCTCATTATGCCACCAATTGCAGTTATGATGTAGCCAATGCATCCTCTAGAGATGCTGCTTTTGGTTCTGTTATGAGAGGTTCTTGGGTTTGCCTCCTTACTTTACCCCATGATATTAAGGCTAAGCCTCTAGATGCTCTTTTGGACAATCAAAATTATTTATTTATTTAACATTTGTTTACTAAGACAGAGCCCATTTTCAGTAAAGGCCCAGGAGGAAATGCTCATGATGCATGTCTATGGAATGTGGGAGGAAACCAGAGCACCCTGACAAAAGCAACGCAAATGCAGGTAGGATATACAGACTCCACACTTAGCACAGAACAGCACCTTAGCCGAGAAGTGAACTGGAGAACTTCTTGCTGTGAGGTGACAACACTAACCACTGCACCACCCCAGGATCTCTTTAGTACAGCTGCTGTTGACCTGTTTAAGAATTTAAAATACCAAGTAAAATGATGCTAGATCTTAAACAAATATTTGTTATTCCCATTCCCAAATTTCATTTAACTATCATTCAAAGTCTGTCTTTATGCATAGGCAACCTCGTCAGCCTTCTAAGGGGAACAGGATTGCTAAGAGTATTTTTGCTGGTAAACCTATCCAGACTTATAAAACTCAAAAGTCTTTTTTTTCAGGACAAATCTGCCTCCATCTGACATATTTTCTCCTCTTCCCCTCAGCTAGGTTCCCGTGTCCCTCAGGCTTTCCCCATCTTTCTTTGTCTACCAACCAATAAGTTCACATTCTTGGGTTATGTTGATTATCCATCACAGTTATTTTATGTTGTGTAAATCCCTTCCTCCCTTCTCAGGCCTTCCAGAGCATACTCCAGACCACCTTTCTCATTTCTATGGAATTCTGCATGATCTACTGGAATAGGGCACCATTCATCTGGTTCCTGTATCCCAAAGAGGAAGAGAGTTTTACTCCAGAATGTTTCTGATTCCTAGAAAAGAGGGGCCCTGGAGAGACCAGTCCTAGCTCAGTCCTTTCTAAATACCTATTTAAGGATTCCTTCATTTTTGGATGCACACTCTGCTCCTTGTCTTACTTCTACAGGCTTGTCTGGTATCCATAAATCTAAAGGATGCCTATCTCTATATTCCTATTCATCCTCTATTCGGGAAGATTTTTTGTTTCTCTATTTCTTATTCTCATTTTCTATTCTCTACTTTGCCCTTTCTTCTTTCTATGACCACAAAGGTTTTTACCAAATGACTGGCCCCTGTCATAGCTTTTTGCAGGCTTGAGTGCATCCAGATATTTCCTTATCTGGATAACCTGATTCTCCATGCTCCCTCTCAATCCAAGCTTTTGCAGGGACTGGACTTCACCATGCTCCCTCTGTCCAGTCTAGGATTCACCATCAACCTTAGGAAGACCAGTCTGACTCCCTCTCAAGACTACATTTTTCTGGGTTGCAGAACTTAAATCATTCCAATGTTGGCCTTTCTTCCTTCTTCCAAGGTCTGTCTCTGGAAACTACTTCTGGTCTCTGATTCCCTTTTCTCTAATTTCTGCTAGGGAATTTATACTTGGAGTTCATGGCATCTGCTCTTCCCATACTCTAGAAACCTACTTCTGGTCTCTGCTTCCCTTTTCTCTCATTTCTGCTAGGGAATTTATACTTTAAGTTCATGGCATCTGCTGTTCCCATACTCCCCTTTGTCAAGCTGCCCTCCATCCTTGTCTGAAACTTGAGTTGCATTGGTGGCTTCAGCAGATCTCCATCAATCTGGGACTGCCTTGTCAGACTCCTAATCCTACTCAGGTGCTATTCACAGATGCTTCCAATCTTGGGTGGGGAGCATTCTCTGACAATCTGCAAGTTCAAGGTCTCTGGCTCTTTCGTCAAAGGTCAGACCACATCAGCATAAAATAAATGAGGGCACTTATTCTTGCCATTCAGGCCTTCCATTCTCTTTGGTCTCCAAGCTGTTTACAGATCTTTACAGACAACACACATCCATATGGTACAGCAGCAAATGGGTGGGGGAGGCACAATGCTTGTCTTCTTTGCGGACTAGCCCTTCAGGCCTGGAATTTGGATATCCACCATTCGATAACTCTTCGTGATTCACATTCCTTCAGAAGACAATTTTATGGCAGAGTCCATGAGCAGGTCCAGGACACAATCTCATAAATGGGTGCTTCATAGAGAGGAGTTTAAGGGCATAGTACATAGGTGGGGTATTCCTTGTGCAGATCTTTTTGCCTCCCTTCTTAACAGGCAACTTTCTCACTTCTGTTCTAGAGTCTCAAGTCCTCTGACTTGGAAAGTGGATGCCATGTTTTTCTGTTAGAAGGGGGTGTTTCTATGTGCTTACTCTCCTCTTCCTCTCATTCCAGTGTCCTATACAACAGCAAAAGGGACATACAAGAATCATGCTGGTGACTCCTTTTTGGCCCAACCAGCTGTCATTCCTCCTCCTCTTTCATCTGGCCAGAGGTAATCATCACAAGTTACTGCAGCA